>NC_041396.2:95125349-95425349 GCF_900747795.2 Erpetoichthys calabaricus | reverse complement strand
GGGACCTCCAGCCACTCTTTTCAACTACCTTTGCTCACCCATAATTCAGAGACTGATCCTTTACTGACATTGTTCGTTGATGGCACTGAGACTATTTTCTTAATCAATACTGGTGCCACTCGATCTACCCTCTCGCTGGCAAAGGTCCCTGCCTCGAACGAGACTGTTACTGTGCTTACTGCTTCTGGACAACCTCACCTTCTTCAAGTATCAAAACCTCTTCAAGTCCAGTCACGTCCTGGCGGACATACCTTACTGCATCGTTTTCTTTTGAATCAGCTCTGTCCAGTTAACCTTTTAGGAAGAGATCTCATGACAAAACTTTCTCTTTCTATTTCTATGACTGACAAAGGTTTTTTTCTGTTCAACCCCCAAGTTGTTGTGTCAAATTGCCCCTTACCCCAAACCCTCTTTTGCAGCATGGACTTTAGATATTTCCCCACACACCATTCTCCTCAAAGCCCTACACTCTTTATCCCCTTGTCTCTTTCCCAATTTACAGGCCCCTGACATTTTACACTGTACTGCCCAATACTTCCCTATAGAAGTAGACACCCCCTGGCTAGAATCTTTCCTTACTTCTGGTACTTGCCCCGAAACCCTTCACATCTCCTGTGTTTTTATTTCATCCACAAAGGCAGCTGCTTCTGTTCATCTTACATGCTCACAGCATATATATTATCTTGGCGGCTCAGTGCCTCATATTTCCTTAGCTAAATCGCGCACTGTTAAATGGGGGGAAATAGGACCATGGGTAGAAAAATGCCTTGAAAGAACAGACTGGTTACAAGTTACTCCGGGTATTTTTGATACTCCTGACCGTTTAATAACTAAAGTGGTGTTTCAAACTGATTTTTTAGTACATCGCGCTTTGTGCCGTCCTTCCTCTTTTGCTTGTTCATTGCAAACCACTTTCCCTTCTTGGCTCTCTATGCTCCCTGATTCACTATGGTCCCAGGGAAAGAATGATTATGGAAGGATAGCCCATTGTGAGCCTCTGGTGATCCACCCGAAATCCTCCTTCCGCCCGCACCGTGCCCAATGTCCTCTGTCCGAAGCAGAGGCTGGCATCTCTGCCGTACATTCCGATCTCGTCAAACGCGGGTACCGCCGTTGGACATGGACCGTCATGCCTCAGGGATACACTGAAGCCCCTTGTGTTTATGGACAAGCTCTTGCCCAAAATTTAGAAGGCTTTTGGCCGGAAAGAGGTAGTACATTGATACAGTATGTAGATGACATAATGATATGTAGCGCTACGGAAGAAGATTGTACAAAAGATACCCAGAAATTGTTGCTGTTTTTGGGGGGACAATGGCCATAAAGTTTCTAAAGTTAAGCTGCAGCTAATCAAAACAACTCTAAAATATCTAGGTCATGACATTACGTATGGTACAAGAGCTCTCTCTAGCGATCGCATTACAACCATCCAAAATCTTCCTAGACCGGTCACAAAACAACAGGTTATGTCTGTTTTAGGTATTCTGGGCTACTGCAGACAGTGGGTTCTAAATTTTACTGAAAGAGCACAGCCGTTGCAACAATTGGCTAATACTCCTGGCATCCCCCCTTTCTGGCCAGGTCCAATGGAATGAACAGGCTGAGAAGGCTCTCTGTGACCTCAAAACTGCTCTTCTATCTGCGCCCGCGCTTGGTTTGCCTGATCATTCTCGTCCATTCACTTTGTTCGTGGACGAAAAGCAGGGATTTATGAATGCAGTACTGACGCAACAACATGGAGATAAACAAAGACCAGTGGCTTATTTTTCTAAAAAACTGGATCCAGTGGCCGCAGCACTTCCTCCGTGTCTTCGTGCTGTGGCTGCAACAACAGAAGCTGTATTAGCAAGCACGGATGTAGTTCTCATGAGCCCCCTAACAGTTAAAGTGCCTCACGCTGTACATTCTATCCTAGTACAAGCCAAAACTTCACATCTCAACCAGTTACGCAGTGGTCCAAGGGGACCGCCTGCTGGAAGCAAATGGAATTTCATCAAGCTTGAGTGCACAAGCAGCTGAACTCGTAGCACTCACTCGAGCATGTCAGCTGTCCGAAGGGAAGATCGTAACAATTTATACGGATTCCAGGTATGCTTTTGGAGTCTGCCATGATCATGGAGCACTATGGAAACTAAGGGGATTTAAGACCAGTACTGGCAAACCCATCCAACATCAGAAATTGATCGAATCCCTTTTAGAAGCTATAACCAAACCATCGAAGCTAGCGATTGTTAAATGTCAAGCTCACACAGGAAAACAGGATCCTGTTAGCAAAGGAAATGAATTAGCTGACCACTTTGCTAAAGAGGCTGCATATAATAACACACCAATTTCTTTATTCCAACAGAGAAATGACCAGGACCCTGATAATCAAATTATTTCTTTACAGAGTGCAGCCACGGATATCGAAAGGAGAAAATGGTCCAAAGAAGGGTCCCTTTCTGATGGAGTCTGGACTCATAAACACACTAACAAACCTTTTCTCCCAAAAGCCTCTTTCCCAGGAATGGCAAAAATCGCCCATGGCCTCGATCACGCAGGTAGAGATGCAATGGTTCGAGATGTTGAAAAACATTGGGAAGCTGTAGGTTTCTCTACATATGCAGAGCAATTTTGCAGACGCTGTGCAATATGTCAAAAGTTTAATGTGGGAAAGGTACCCAGGTAAGTCCCGCCGTTACCCCTAATCCAATGGGTCCGTTTGAACACCTCCAAATGGATTTCATTGAACTAACCCCGTCTAAAGGGTACCGATATTGTCTTGTGATTGTCGATGTGTTCTCCCGATGGGTAGAGGCTTTCCCTTCAAAACACAACGATGCCAAAACAGTAGCTAAAGCACTAATTAAAGAGATTATTCCAAGATGGGGTATCCCTCAAAAGTTACAAACAGATAATGGCACTCATTTTGTGAACTCCGTTATAAATGAATTAACCACCTGGCTCCAAATTAATGTGCACCATTATTGTAAATACCATCCCCAAAGCGGAGGGCATCGTAGAACGATGCAATGGCACTTTAAAAGCTAAACTCGCAAAAATTTGTGAACAAACTAATTTATCATGGCCGGATGCACTACCCTTAGCTTTAATGGGACTAAGGGGACGGACACACCGACAACTGGGACTATCGCCGTTTGAGATTCTGACCGGACGTCCCATGCCCATTGGCATGGTTGTAGGAAATGTGAATTTGCATACTGTGGACAATGATCTTCTCTCTAGTCTTGCAGGTTTGCGAACCTCGTTGAAGGAAATCCACCAGCAGGTTAATCAAGCCTGGAGGACCAGCCCCCTTTCCAAGGATTTACCAATTCCCTTGGGCACCTGGATCCTGGTTCGAGATACTCGGAGGAAACACTGGCATCAGCCTAGGTGGAGAGGACCATTCCAAATTCTTCTATCCACACCACATGCCGTGAAAGTTGAAGGACTGCCTGCCTGGATCCACACATCACATTGCAAGAAATGGCTATCTTAAAAATACTTTTTCTGTTGACTGTTACCCGCACCCTCTCAGGCTACCCAAGGATGGGTGGTGATCTCTATCTAAGTACTTTACCGCCTCTATGGAAAGGGCATATATGCTACATGAGGAGCACATGTCTCGTATAGCTTCTTCCATTTTCCTCCTCCCTATCCCCCCCCCTTCCCCTTCATCAACCATTTCAATTTAATTATATATTGCCCACATCATTTTGTTCAAAAAGGGAGGAGTGTAAAAACATAAAATGATGTCATTGAACAAAATGTATGTAAGTACAGAAAATAGAACAGAATGATCAAACTTGTTTGTGTTTTGCGTACGTGACAAAAAGCATGTATACTTTCTGGAAGTTTTCTTTTAATGATGTGTGTGACAAGAAAATATACCTTTAGGGTAAAGACTTTACAAATTGGAATAATACAAAATGAGTCAGGACGCTATTTTTATTGCTTACGTGGTCAACGATCAGGAGACTAGAAAGGTATAAAAGAGCAAGGACATCTGCGCTCGAGGCAGATGAAGTGCGGTGTCCTAGGACTGTGTTTCTCTGTCATTTTACCCTTGTCTGGTATGTATCAATAAAAGGTTTTTACTAATTTTAATTTTCTTCTCTGTCTTCAGTCACAAAAAGTGTCCACACAGGCCACACTGAAGTGGGCCCTGTCATGGTCTCTCTTCTAATGCTATCTTTCTGAGTCTCTAAAAATAAGAACAGGCTCAAAAAATGAGTGGATGGCAACTTTTCAAAAAAACAATAACGTGTTTTTGGAAAATATCATGTGTTTAATTTGTGTATGAAATGTGAATGAGTGAGGCCATTACATACCAACTGTGAAACAGAGCTTTAATTCAAGCAGCTGACCAATTTAACCCCAGCAAGGGTTCCAGGAGTTAAAAAGTGCTGTGTAAAACACTTTAAACACGGGAGCCTTGTGGCAGTGCTGAGAAGTGTTTTCAAATGTCTAACCAACCTTGTCCTGACGGTTTATCAAGCACAGAACAGGCTCGTTTTATTTCAAAACTAAAAATTTCCCACAAGCGTCAAAAATCTGACGTTATGAGACACTTAATTTACTTTGAGTTTTTTTAATGCCCCTCTGGGACCTCTAATTTACACTTTAGACCCCCTCAAAGCCTAACTATCAAAGTTAGAGGAGGGGAGGGAGTTGCTGAAAATCCATTTTAAAAACCTGCTGTAGTGTTATAAATCATTCAGCATCTGCAAACTATGACAAAATATTTTAGCAATAATTCAATTTATCTGAGTCTCCATAAGACCCAGGATTGTTTCCAGTGATAAGACATTGCTTGCAGGAAGCACTTTAGGGTCAGGTGGAAGCCCCACAAAGTAGGGATCACTAATCCCTACAGCTCTCTGTTGGCAGGACCCAAGGAATCCAACAGGGCTGCCCTGCGGGACTACAGTTCCCAGTATGTCCCGTGAGTGTCTGCTTGTGTACTGTAGCACAGGGATGCTGCCATCTATCATTTCAGTGGAGCAAATAGACCAGGCAGGTTGTGTAAAGACCTTTGGTGAAGCCTCACCAGGATACTAGCATATCCACCTATGTGTTGGCATCCTCTCATGCCCATAGCAGGGAACAATCTGCCTGTCTTCTTGCTTAGTCACTAGCTGAGTCTCCTGGCCAGATAAGAAACCCTGAACCATCCTGGCAGGGATGCCAGCCCATGTCTACCATCCATGTCTACCAGCTGGATGATAAATTAGACTGCCAATACTGATGCTCTGTGCAAGAAAGGACAGAGCCGACTATACTTCCTTAGAAGGCTGGCGTCCTTCAACATCTGCATTAAGATGCTGCAGATGTTCTATCAGACAGTTGTGGCGAGCACCCTCTTCTATGCGGTGGTGTGCTGGGGAGGCGGCATTAAGAAGAAAGACACCTCACGCCTGGACAAACTGGTGAGGAAGGCAGGCTCTATTGTTGGCATGGAGCTGGACAGTTTAACATCTGTGGCAGAGCGACGGGCACTCAGCAGGCTCCTATCAATTATGGAGAATCCACTGCATCCACTAAATAGTATCATCTCCAGACAGAAGAGCAGCTTCAGCAACAGACTGCTGTCACTGTCCTGCTCCACTGACAGATTGAGGAGATCGTTCCTCCCCCAAACTATGCAACTCTTCAATTCCACCCGGGGGGGGGGGGGTTGATAAACGTTAACATTTAACATTATACAAAGTTATTGTCTGTTTTTTACCTGCATTATTATCAATCTTTAATTTAATATTGTTTATTGTATCAGTATGCTGCTGCTGGAGAATGTGAATTTCCCATTGGGATTAATAAAGTATCTATCTATCTATCTATCTATCTATCTATCTATCTATCTATCTATCTATCTATCTATCTATCTATCTATCTATCTATCTATCTATCTATCTATCTATCTATCTATCTATCTATCTATCTATCTATCTATCTATCTATCTATCTATCTATCTATCTATCTATCTATTACATAGGCCCCAATGATTAGGGTCTCAGAAAGACTAGAAACAGCAATGGTTGCCAGCAATGAGTTACACTTTGTTCTTTAGCTTCCACTTTGTGCTGTGTTATGTTTTATTGCATCCTTTTCCATACTACTTCCCATCCTTGATTCAAAAAACTATGGAACTAGTGGCAGCTGGTGAAAAAAATTTGGGTGGGGATGCAGTTTTTGAAGGGACAAACTGAAGTAGCACTTCATAGCTCACAAGAAGTGAAAAGACACATCCATAAATTGTAATGTTGCCTAAACACAGACCGCTTTGAATAGTGAGAAAAGTGCTATATAAAAGTAAAGAATTATTATTATTACTAGGGGTCTTGCCTACACCTCGGGGTGGGAACTGAGCGCCTGCTATCTTGTGGTGAGACACTCGAAGGGTGTTTGGGCGCTGCTCAGTGAAAGAAAGCGATTGTATTTAAAGAGATGGTATATAGAAGAGTATGAGGAACACAGGAGGAAGATGATGTGGCACTTAGTTATTAGAAACCGAAAATCACTTACTTGAGTATTTCACTACAACTGTCTATTTTAAATACCAATGAATAATAAAACAAAGTTAAAAGTAGAAGTAAAAAAGTAAAACATAATAAAAAGTAAATAAATTTATAAAAAAATAATTGATGTTTGCATATTGTTTGAAATATGTTTCTCTTTTTTATTGGATGATTGTATTTGTTCTTGATTTTTATTATATGCAGCTTTTTTGTTCATTTTCATCTCCTGCCACTCTTTTTCTATCACAATCTAAACTTTGACATTCTTGAATAGATAATTCGCTTTTCTGCCTTGCCATTATAACCGACTACATTGAAGGGTGAGTTAGCACTGAGAGTGTCGAGGGGTGGTATGTGTGCAGTATAGTAATGATTGGGCGAGTGGAATGGAGGGGAGTGGAAAACTTTTTTAATATAATAGAGAGATTAGTAGTAGTAATAGTAGTAGCATAGCCAGAAATTTGTTGGTGGGTGAGCATATATGAAACTAGGTCAGCAAATAAAAGTTTAACCTGATAAGATGGTTTTTTAGAACTTGAAAATAAGCAGCCGAAGGAGGGAGATCCTCTAATAAAACCCTGCTCAGTAATGCACACAACACTAGATGGTGCACACACGCAAATTCAAAGACCCAGCCATTAAAAGTAAAAATGTATCCTTCTTGGCTATTATAAGAAGAAAACTAAAAGTCTGACCTTACAATGATGCAAAAAAAACAAATGAACAAACAAAAAAAAAATGAACTGGCCTGGTCTGATAGCACCCAAAGTATAGACGCCAATATTGGCCTACAGTGAATAACATTGTCAAGTGAATGTTTTTCTTTCTCTTGAGCTCTCTCTTACATTAACCTTCTTAACCTGCATGACCTTAACAAACAGTAGGCTGAGTACTAAAGCACACTAATGGAATAAAACACACAGTGTATAAAAAAATAAAGGGAATCTTTGCATGTTTTGTAATTATACAGGACTGTGTTTAGTACTACAGTACAATATGAATTATGTTAATACATCATCAGTTCAGCTATAAATATAATAATGTTAGTATTATGATACTAGAAATAATTCTCAGAGGATTTCAGAAATTCCATTTATTGTGAAAACACGATATTATGGGCCGGTCTGTAACATTGCTCAAGGCCACTGTCTTCATTATTTTTCCAGATGAAGTCTGCACTCCTTCGGTACTGTATCTCTTTGGAGAATCCTTGGGTACCGCTGGTTTGACTTTGCATTAAATGAGTGGTTGCTCACAGAGTCCCGAATGAGGCACATTACCTGCATTGTGAGGAAGCATCAGCACTACGGTCATGAGGCATGATTCCCTGAAGGTGATCCCGCTCGCAGGATCCTCATTGTTGAGAACCCAAGCAGCTGAACAAGGCCAAGGGGACTCCCACATAACACCTGGTTACGACAGATAGATGGTCATTCCTGGAGGGTGGGACTGGACCGTGTGTCTGCCTGGGGGCTTGCCAACCAGGATCCTGAGCTGTTTCGTCATGTGGTGGATGCGGCAACGCGCTATACCTTTGCATGCTCCCCAAGCTGACCTGACCAATACAGACTAAGATTCTCTCTCATCTCCTGGTTATTTTGCTGATAAAAAATTCCTACTTTCTGCCTTTTTCAACATGGCAGAAGAGGTTTGTAAGTTGAGAATTACTTTGCCCTACCTGTGACAAGCCATTATGTAAAAGAAACGGTATGTGATTTCTGAAAATAAGCAGCTATGTGAGCTGCAAAACACATCATGAAGATAATATGGAATAACCATGAGATTCACAACCAGGATCCCAAGGTGTTTCGTCATATGGTAGGTGCGGCAACACGTTGTACCAGTGCATACTCCCCAACCTGACCTGACCTGACCTGAGCATTCAACCAGTTGTTAAGAAACACAGGTTTGTTCACATTTTCAGATGCCAGAGTAGATCTCTTTTTGTGTACAACATGAAAAAGGAATAAAAAGGCAGCTGCAAAATGCAGCATGGAAAAAGAGCATCAAAGACTGATTTTGAAATGCTTGCAAGAATAACAAATAACCTGAATCACAACATACCAAATCTATTGTTACATTGTATGCATATAATTTTGCTTGTTTGTATTTATTAATATTTATTTTCTATTGTATGAAATAAATAACATTACTTAGCACACCATTGAATTGCTTCTCTGAGTACTCATCTTGGGTATTTTGAATGCTTATAGTAGCAGGAGCTGTAAAATGGATAGTAAAAGAAGGCCCTTTGCTATCGAGGCAACTGTTGTTACAGTACAGGTTTAGGCACCACAGCATTCTTAACTTTTTTAGTGCATGGTTTAGAGAAGTGATCACTTCAAGCTTATTGGAGCTCTTGCTCTCATCATGGCTACACAAAGCCAATGCAAATGCTCCACAAAATTTCACAGTTTATTATTCTGAACAGGATGTGTTGATGTTTGGTCACCTCTTCGTTGTCCCTCCTAAAGCCAACCCTGTAGTCTTCATCTAGCCGTTCAGCAGTACTAAGCCTGCCAAAAACATTTTGCCTCATGCTATTGTCTAGATGACTGCAGCTACTTTCATGCCACTTGCATTTTTCAGAAAGATGTTTTAGATCTTATATCCCGTCAATGTCCACAACACTTTGGTACCGACACTTTGAAACAGCAAACGGGGAGAATAAAATAAGCTTTTACTTACACCACACCCAGTTAGCCAGCTTCATTTCTCATAAGCCGTTCTTGCTCATCTGCAGCTACATAACATTAAAAGCAGGTGTGAACTGTGAACCATTGATATCAACATGATATAGTGCGTCAATGATTGTCCACATTAGATTAAAAAAAACCTAAAACAATACTAATTTGCTGTAAATAAATGTGGGTGTGTTTGGGGTACAGAGAGGTGCGTGCCCAGAAAAATCTGAAAGCAACCAATTAAAGGGCAGCCTCCGGTCACCTGCTTACCAAAAGATGAAGGACTTGCATGGACTCTCATTTGGCCAGCGTCCTTCTCTCCGGAAATGCAGGTATTCACACAGAAATTTTCTTTTCACACACAAAATGAAACAAACACAAGTTGAAACCAATTCTTAATAGATGCTGACATGTGTTGGCGCCAGGAATGTTATGCTAATAACATAGCACATAATTTATTTCATGATTATTTCACATTACTTAACCTAATATAAGGAGAGTTTTAAAATATTTAGGGGTTTGGTGCACCAGCGCCCTGCATTACAAACCGCTATTCAAAGATCCTAGACATGTACGTTAGGTGAATTGAGAGCTCTAAACTGAATGTGGATGTGTGTGAGAACTGCATTAGAACTGCAAATGGAAACTTAAGATATGCTGCCATAAAAATGTATTTTGTCACCTATATTGTTCAATTTATATAGTGAATATTTATTAACAGCTGCGCCTGAGAAGGATAAAGGAATAAACATTGAAGGACACACATTAACCAATGGAAGATATGAAGATATCACAGTACTGGACCTACAGAAACAAACTGACAATATCTCTCTATTATAAAAAATTTCTATATTATAAAAAAAATCCTCTGATGATAAGAGAGATCTTTTGAGGAGAGACAGAAAGACAGAGAGACACTTTCACGTCCCGCGAGATGGACAAGTCACGTCATAATTACAACCTATTGAAGCAAGTCCCATGATACACATGCAGAGCAGGTTAGAGATAATGGAAGTAGGAAAATTCGAAAGTCTCAAAAAAATGATAGTAAACAGGCCCGGTCTTAGGTATTATGGGGCCCTAGGCAAAAGGGGGGTCCAGGGGCCCCCTGCGGGGGGCGGAGCCCCCCTGGAAGCTCTGCGAAATGCGTGAAAATTAGACCAAGGAGTCCATAAGGGGCCCCCCGGACGCCGGGGCCCTAGGCGGTCGCCTACTTCGCCTATGCCTAAGGCCGGGCCTGTAGTAAAGATCGCATTAGTGCAAACAAATGGAAAATATTACTCGGTGAAATAACAGAACAGCGAAAAGAGATCAAATAGTGTTTGAGGATGTCTGGGGGAGAAGAGAGACAAGGCAGTGAGACAAAAGGACAGCTGCTGTACAGGCTTTTTAAACACTTGAAGCGCAGCACAAAATGCAGATCACATGGTACCGCAGCAGCAAGCCAGCAGCTGATCGAGCAAAGAGGAGGTTTAAAAAAAACTATTTGTTTCCCATTGTATCACCGTTTAAGAGGGGGTTTGGAGGAGCAGCTGTGTCACCTTGTGGTGCGTTCAGCCCCTCTCTTCACATCGGCATGTAGTGCTGGCAGGCTTTGTTGGAGGGGTTGGTGAACGAAGCAAGCAGGGGGAAAAGCCCCCTAGTAATTAAGAAATAAGGGAATATGGAAAGGAATTAAATGCAAAGAAGACCAAAGTAATGATAATCTCTAAAATCACAGGAACATCCTATGAGATTGTGACCAGAGGAATGCAACTGGAGCAAGTTAATGAGTACAAATTTTTGAGAACCTGGATAAAATAAAATGAGAAATAATGCAAGTAAAGTAAGAACTCATACAGAAATAGCCAACAATCATTTTTGGAAATATAAAGAACTAGTGAAAATAAGTTTGAAGCGTGATCTTTAAAAGAAATTGCTGAAGTGTGACATTTTCTCAACTTTGGTTTAAAGGTGTGAAACATGGGCTCTAAGTAAAGATCTGAAAAGGAAAATAGATGCTTTCTAACAATGGTGCTACAGAAGAATCCTATGAATAAGATGGATGAACAAAATAACTAATAAAGAGATATTACTCAGAATGAGAACAAAAAAATATCCACAAGTAGATTTCATGCAATGAAAGATGAAAAATCTGATGAGAGAATCAGCTGGAAGTTTGGTTTTGAACGTCTTAGAGGTAAGTATGGTCATAAAAAAGCAAAGGTGGACCAAGAAGAATCTGACTAGATGAAATCAGGGAATGATCAGGAGTAAAACAAAACTATGGAGAAATATAGAGGCTAGCTGAACACCAAATAAGATACAGAACCATGATGGTCAATCCTTGGATAGAGGACAACACCTGATGACGTGTGTGAGAATGGGACTGCTGCCTCCTCCACCACTGATTCCCAACTTGTGCCCACTTCTGCCACAGCCTTGAACAAGATCAGGGGGTCAAATATGTTTTTATTGGATATGAATAATTTAGTCATTAGTAGTTTTTGCCTACCTAAGAACACATTTTCCCAGGTGTTACCCAGGCTGCTCTGTGCTGCACAGGATTGTTTGCAGATTCAGTAATTATTAGTGTGTAAAAAAGTGCAAGTCCACTATTGTGTTGTAATGGTTTTACTTTCATGCTGCTGTCTTTAAATATTCAGTCCGGCTGTACTCTGAGCTACTGACTATTAATTTGTCTTTTACAGGTGCGTTTACATGTGCATTTTCTTGTTTATTTTGTACTTAAACATAGAAAGTAAAGCCCTGGGTGTGTTTCTTTAGGTTCTTTATATAATCTAAAACACGGCCTTTGTTGTCTTGGGTGTTATGCCATATCTGCTGGGAAATAATTTGTTAAGAATTTTTTTTTTTTTTTGTTCACAAGAAATATGAGAATGCAGGTAGTTGCTTTGTGAGGAGTGAAACAGAAGAAACTAAAAGGAGGGAAAAGCAGTGAAATTAAACTCTACAAAGAAAGTGTGAAGGAGTCTAACCGGTGTGGGTGGAGATGTTAACTCATACACTGTACTCCAAATCTCTGGTGATCCACACTTAAAGCATCCGATTTCATGCCATAGCTTTCAAATAGGTGACAGGCAGTGTAATATCACGGCAAAAATATGACTTAAAAACCAAACATTACAGGTTCAGTAGTTGTTTCTAACTTAGTTGCTGGCCATGAGCAAGTCATTTAATCTGGCTGTGCACCACTTGTACTTAATCTCTGCACTTGTAAACTGCGTTTATGGAGGGAAGAGTTGAGTCAGTGCAGCACTTCTGCAGATGTTTTACATTAGCATCATTAGTACTAGGGTGTTGTACTGTGTTAGCCATTATGAATGTAGTGAGAGGTCAAGTAAAATAACACCTTTTATTGGCTAAAAAAAAGATTGCAATATGCAAGCTTTCGAGGCAACTCAGGCCCCTTCTTGTAATACAGAAACTGGAGTTCCCTGTGTTTATATAGACACTAGGACAGATACAGCATTGGAAAACCTTTAGGTGAGACATCTTAAATGTAAAAAATGAATAGACCTCTTCAGGCTAAGATTCATTTAGCAAGAGAGGAGAACAACATATAGTCAAGATCTTTGGATAAGATAACTGTCCAGCAAAGTCTTTTAAAGTTGCTGATGAATTTTTCAATACAATGTGGGTCTGTAGTCAGGTTCTCTGTGTCAGTCCGAGAGATGCAAACAATCCTCATACCTGGCCATAAAACTCTTGTCTCTATTCAAACCATGTTGTAATGTGTTAAATTTTAGCATGACTGTCTTTTCTGTCTTGCTGTGTTCTGAAGTTGCCCATAAGCACTGTGGCTTTAAAGTCCCACGCACTATGTCCATGGCTGTTGAAGTGGGCTGCTACGAGAACATCTATGCTGCCATGCTTGATGTGGAACCTGTGTAAATTCATTCTTTGATGTAGTGTTTCTCCATTTTCTTCCCACTTAGAGTGCAGACTCAGGACATTTCATACAGAGAATGAGGTAGACCACATTAGATGATCTGCAGGAAAATTATCCCTTCATGCAATGTTCTAGTCGGCATTGTGGTATAATTACACGGTCTGTATTATAAATGTAAGCACATGTTTCACATCTTCTTTCTCCACAAGAGAATGAATTTACACAGGTTCCACATCAAGCATGGCAACACAGATGTGTCCTGTAGCGGCCCACTTCAACAGCCATGAACACTGTGAGAGGGACTTTAAAATCACAGTGCTTATGGGCAACTTCAGAACACAGCAAGACAGAAAAGAATGGAAAGATAAACTCATGCTAAAATGTAACACATCACAACATGGTTTGAATAGAGACAAGAGTTTTATGGCCAGATATGAGGATTGTTTGCATCTCTCGGACTGACACAGACAACCTGACTTCAGGCCAACATTGTATTGAAAAACTCATCAGAAACTTCAAGAGACTTTGTTGGACAGTTATCTTATCCAAAGATATTGACCATACATTGAGATAGATAGATAGATAGATAGATAGATAGATAGATAGATAGATAGATAGATAGATAGATAGATAGATAGATAGATAGATAGATAGATAGATAGATAGATAGATAGATAGATAGATAGATAGATAGATACTTTATTAATCCCAAGGGGAAATTAACATACTCCAGCTGCAGCATACTGATAAAGAACAATATTAAATTAAAGAGTGATAACAATGCAGGTAAAACAGACAGACAATATCTTTGTATAATGTTAACGTTTAACCCCCCTACCCAGGTGGAATTGAGGAGTCGCATAGTGTGGGGGAGGAACGATCTCCTCAGTCTGTCAGTGGAGCAGGATGTGACAGCAGTCTGTCGCTGAAGCTGCTCCTCTCTCTGGAGATGACACTGTTCTATACTATGATATTGTTCTCCTCTCTTGCTAAATGAATCTTAGCCTGAAGAGGTCTATTAATTTTTTACATTTAAGATGTCTCACTTAAAGGTTTTCCAATGTTGTTTCTTGTCCTGGCATCTATATAAACACAGGCAACTCCATTTTCTGTATTACATCTTGCCTGAAGAAGGGGCCTGAGTTGCCTCGAAAGCTTGCATATTGTAATCTTTTTAGTTAGCCAATAAAAGGTGTCATTTTACTTGACTTCTCACTATTAGCATCATTATAAAGTGGAAATTAGGTCCTAGGATGAAGATTTTAATTTACCAGTCAATCTAAACCCCACTCTCACCATTGTTACAAGATTTAGGTAGTGATTGATAGAATACGTTCACATGTACAAACGGCAGAAATGAGGTTCATGTACTGGATTGCTGGGCTTACTCTCTATGAGAGGGTGAAAAGCTTGGAGTAGAACCATCATATGAAGAGGATCCAGAGGAGTTAGTTAAAGTGATTTGGGCATGTTGTTTGAATACCTCCTTGGGCCTTACACAAATGTTGGACAGGGCATGGTCCACTGGCAGCAGACCTAGTGCATCCCAAAATTATTGTGTCTCTCAGTTGGCCTGTTGAGCATCTGGGAATTCCTCGGTGTTGTATATGATTGTTCAATAATGCTTTTGTTGATTACTTTATGTTCAGGTATTGATTGCTATGGTCTGCGTCTTTTGGGAACGTATGATATCCCGAGGGAAGGGTGTGGTTTTAAAAAAACACGCTGTATGGAGAGTTGGTTAAACAGGGTTAAAAATAAACAGCATTCGAAACGTTATTCTGAGTGTGTCGCTACTTCAACCTAAAGAACATTACACTCGGGTGGTGTTGGGAAAAGCTGCAGAGAATAGGATGGCCTGGCCAGTGCAGTTAAAGTTGTTTCTATCACAAGCCTCATCAGGATAAGTGGAGTGAAAATGGAGGTGATGTTAATTCACTTATATGCTCATCTCAAATACTGAAGGGGAAAAAAAAAATCAGGGAACAACATTCTTTGCTTTTATAGTAGTTTATCATGGAATGCAGGTTCCGCTATTGAAACACGCTTGCAACATTGGCTTTATACAGTAGATGTAAATATTGGCTGCAATGTTTAGCAGCATCACTCAATAGTCACGGTAGATGCAGTTGTGCTATTTCTTATGTAGTACACAATAAGCAACACAAAGAAAACATTTGTTTTTTCTGGGTTTTTTTTGTAATTTTCTGTTTGACTTTAATTTTGGCTTAAGGCATACTCTACCCAAAAATAATATTGTTTTATATGTTACTTACCCCAAGTGGCCAAGAAAAGGTTTTAATCTCATGTTTTTATGCAGAATGGAGAGAAAAAAGTTTACAATATAATATCAACCAATAGTTACTAATGCTGTTCAATGGCAAAAGATGTGAAAAATGTCCATGAAAAAAAAAATATCACTTAGTTTATGTTGCATAATCCACATTTCAGTTATTTAGTTGTATGTACAAACCACACAAAACACATGCTTTTTTATAGAAATAGTATTAAATATATACTTTGAAAATAATCAGTGCATATCAAACACATAAAAATAAAGCCTCATGGGAGTCACTGTTTGAACTAAAGGCAGGACTCTTGACCAGCTAATGAGGGGGAGATAAGAAAGAAAGAAAGAAAGAAAGAAAGAAAGAAAGAAAGAAAGAAAGAAAGAAAGAAAGAAATGCAATCAATTGAATTACACTGAATTAATTATACTGTGGTAAAGAAGGCTGTTTAAAGAAAAGAACACTAAAAGGCTTATTTGAACCTGGGACTGCGTCTCATGCAAGTGTGTCTTGGGTTCGGGAATCTGAGACAGTCCCCTATGGTCACACATGCTAAATCTGTAAAAGCATTCGTTAATCAACTTTTTGTCCAGAGAAAGAACAAAACACCCATTTCTGCTGTGCTTTTCTTTCTTTGTCTATTTAAAAAACACTTAAAAACCTCTTACCTTGCTTCTAGTACAATGCTGCACTGCTCTCTTACAACTGATAGAAGGGTAGTTGATAATTAAAATGCAATTTGAACCCAGATATTTTCTTTAATAAAAACATTACTGAAGCATAGTTTGAAATTTCACCCCAATAAATCTGACATCAAACAAATGCTGCATTGCAGTAATCGGGAAACTCTCTGCTTCCAAATTCACATGAGGAGAGAGGCAGTGGAATAAAACATGAAGAAAAAAACGATAGCGGGTGTAGCTGCTATTTGGGCCAAATGAAAGGTGAGCAATTTGCAGAGTGTAGTTTACTTTTAATAAGTGCTGTCCTCCCTGGCCACTGGACCTTACATTTATTCTATGTTAATTAGTGTTCTCTTATTTTAATTCTTATTTTGTTGGTTTTTTTTCCCTTTCTTCATCATGTAAAGCACTTTGAGCTACATTATTTGTATGAAAATGTGCTATATAAATAAATGTTGTTGTAATTTATATCTGAACTGAATTTATATCTGAATTTCGATCTGAACCCGAGCGGTGTTTTGTTATTGAACTTCTGTGCTCGTCACGGATTGTCCATAACGAACACCATGTTCAAGCATAGGAGTGTTCATACATATGTGCACTTGGCACCAGGACACCCTAGGCCTCAGTTCGATGATCGACTTTGTGGTCGTGTCATCGGACTTGCGGTCACATGTCTTGGACACTCGGGTGAAGAGAGGGGCGGAGCTGTCAACTGATCACCACCTGGTGGTGAGTTGGCTTCGATGGTGGGGGAGGATGCCGGTCAGGCGTGGTAGGCCCAAACGTGTTGTGAGGGTCTGCTGGGAACGTCTGGCAGAGCCCCCTGTCAGAAGTAGCTTCAACTCCCACCTCCGGCAGAAATTCGACCACATCCCGAGGGAGGTGGGGGACATTGAGTCCGAATGGGCCATGTTCCATGCCTCTATTGTTGAGGCAGCTGACCGGAGCTGTGGCCGTAAGGTGGTCAGTGCCTGTCGTGGTGGCAATCCCCGAACCCGTTGGTGGACACCGGCGGTGAAGGATGCCGTCAAGCTGAAGAAGGAGTCCTACCGGTCCCTTTTGTCCTGTGGGACCCTGGAGGCAGCTGATAGGTACCGGCAGGCCAAGCGGAATGCGGCTTTGGTGGTTGCTGAGGCAAAAACTCGGGCGTGGGAGGAGTTTGGGGAGGCCATGGAGAACGACTTTCGGATGGATTCGAGGAGATTCTGGTCCAACATCCGGCGTCTCAGGAAGGGGAAGCAGTGCAGTGTCAACACTGTATATGGTGGGGATGGTGCACTGCTGACCTCGACTCGGGATGTTGTGGGTCGGTGGGGGGAGTACTTCGAAGACCTCCTCAATCCCATTAACATGCCTTCCAACGAGGAAGCAGAGCCGGGGGACTCAGAGGTGGGCTCCCCCATCTCTGGGACTGAGGTCACCGAGGTGGTCAAAAAACTCCTTGGTGGCAGGGCCCCGGGGGTGGATGAGATACGCCCGGAGTTCCTCAAGGCTCTGGATGTTGTAGGACTGTCTTGGTTGACACGCCTCTGCAACATCGCATGGACATCAGGGACAGTGCCTGTGGATTGGCAGACCGGGGTGGTGGTCCCCCTCTTTAAGAAGGGGGATCGGAGGGTGTGTTCCAACTACAGAGGGATCACACTCCTCAGCCTCCCTGGAAAAGTCTATTCAGGGGTCCTGGAGAGGAGGGTCCGTCGGATAGTCGAGCCTCGGATTCAGGAGGAACAGTGTGGTTTTCGTCCTGGTCACGGAACAGTGGACCAGCTCTACACCCTTAGCAGGGTCCTGGAGGGTGCATGGGAGTTTGCCCAACCAGTCTACATGTGTTTTGTGGACTTGGAAAAGGCATTCGACCGTGTCCCTCGGGGAATCCTGTGGGGGGTACTCCGAGAGTATGGGGTACCGGCCCCTCTGATAAGGGCTGTTCGGTCCCTGTACGATCGGTGCCAGAGCCTGGTCCGCATTGCCAGCAGTAAGTCGAACCCGTTTCCAGTGAGAGTTGGACTCCGCCAGGGCTGCCCTTTGTCACCGATTCTGTTCATAACTTTTATGGACAGAATTTCTAGGCGCAGCCAGGGCGTTGAGGGGGTCCGGTTTGGTGGGCTCAGGATTGGGTCACTGCTTTTTGCAGATGATGTTGTCCTGTTTGCTTCATCAGGCCGTGATCTTCAGCTCTCTCTGGATCAGTTCGCAGCCGAGTGTGAAGCGGCTGGGATGAGAATCAGCACCTTCAAATCCGAGACCATGGTCCTCAGCCGGAAAAGGGTGGAGTGCCCTCTCAGGGTTGGTAGCGAGATCCTGCCCCAAGTGGAGGAGTTCAAGTATCTCGGGGTCTTGTTCACGAGTGAGGGAAGAATGGAGCGTGAGATCGACAGGCGGATAGGTGCAGCATCTGCAGTAATGCGGGCGTTGCATTGGTCTGTCGTGATGAAAAAGGAGCTGAGCCGCAAGGCGAAGCTCTCAATTTACCAGTCGATCTATGTTCCTACCCTCACCTATGGTCATGAGCTATGGGTAGTGACTGAAAGAACGAGATCGCGAATACAAGCGGCTGAAATGAGTTTCCTCCGCTGGGTGTCTGGGCTTTCCCTTAAAGATAGGGTGAGAAGGTCAGTCATCCAGGAGGGGCTCAGAGTAGAGCCGCTGCTCCACCGCATCGAGAGGAGTCAGATGAGGTGGCTTGGGCATCTGATCAGGATGCCTCCTGGACGCCTACCTGGTGAGGTGTTCCGGGCACGTCTAACCGGGAGGAGGCCCCGGGGAAGACCCAGGACACGTTGGAGGGACTATGTCTCTCGACTGGCCTGGGAACGCCTTGGGATTCTCCCGGAAGAGCTAGAAGAAGTGGCCGGGGAGAGGGAAGTCTGGGCATCTCTGCTCAAGCTGCTGCCCCCGCGACCCGACCTCGGATAAGCGGGAGACAATGGATGGATGGATGGATGGATGTAATTTATAAAAAGTCTAAAAGCATATTTCCAAAGTTATGTAATCCAATCCAATATTAAAGGGGACAGTAGCAGATCATCACGTGCAAGGCAAGAACAGACCCCTTATGGGACATTGATCTATCACAGGGTATACTCAGGCACTCCCACGCTAATACTTTAATGTAGGTAGTGACATCCTTTACATGTTCTTTAATTCTGGGATGGCTGGTGTGATTTTTCTATGCTGTGGTGTGCTGGACTGTTAACATCACTTCAAGAGAGGCCAACTGAATCAACAAGCTGATTAGGAAGGCAGGTTCAGTTATGGGATGCACTATCAACCCCCTGAAGGTAGTAGCAGAGTGAAGACAAAACTGAATGCCATTATGAACAATGCTGCACATCCTCTGTCTGACACACCAACACGGAGGACTTTCAGCCAACAAATCATTCAGCAGAAGTGTGTCAAGAAACAGAGAGGGTCCTTCATACAGTACCTACATCAATAAATCATTATAATGCCTCACTATGACTGCTCTCTTCTCATTAGTCAAGTCAGAGGTTTTTCTTTCTTTTCTGTAATTCTTGTGTTTGTTTAAGGGGAGTTGTTATTGACGTTGAGCTTCTGAAAAAGCTAAATTTCCCTTTTTTGACAATTAAGTATTAACTGTCTACACTGCCCTACGTAATGTTTGGGACAGAGACACATTTCTTCTTGATGCAACTCTCTGGTCCATAGTTTAAAATTACATATCAAACAATTCAGACATGATTAAAGTGCACATTGCAGGCTTTCACACTATTTAGAAACTACAAAACTTTTTCTATATGTTTGCCCATTTCAGGGCACCATAATGTTTCAGACAATTGGTGTCACGGGCGTTTGTGATTACTCAGGCATGTTTCATTGCTTCATTAGTGCAGGCATGAGATACCTAGGCTTGCTTCTACCTCCATTCTACCTTTGGAGTCGGTGGTTGCCATTGTTCAACATGAGGACAAGAGCTGTGCCAATGAAAGTCAAATAAGTCATTAAAAGGCTGAAAAACAAGAATACAACCATTAGACACACTGGTAAAACCTTAGAATTACTTAAATGAACTGTCTGGCTCTGAGGCTAGGGATCTGCACTGGCAGTCGGAAAGTTGCCGGTTCGAATCCCGTAAATGCCAAAAGGGACTCTTCTCTGTTGGGCCCTTGAGCAAGGCCCTTAACCTGCAATTGCTGAGCGCTTTGAGTAGTGAGAAAAATGCTATGTAAATGCAAAGAATTATTATTATTATTATAATTAATATCATTAAGAAGAAAAGACACAATGGTGAACTTAGTAATCAGAAAGGGACTGGAAGGCCAAGGAAGTCCTGTACTGCTGATGACAGAAGTCTCCTCACTATGGTAAAGAAAAAGCCCCAACGCCTGTCTGACAGATAAGAAACAGTCTTTAGGATGCAGATATGCATGTGTTACAGACTACTATCAGCAGAAGACTTCATGAACAGAAATACAGAGGCCATACTGCAATATGCAAACCACTAGTTAGTCACAAGAACAGGATGGCCAGATTACAGTTTGTGAAAAAAATTACTTAAAAGAGCCTGCAGAATTCTGGAAAAAAGGTCTTGTGGACTGATGAGACAAAGATGAACCTGTATCAGAGTGACAGAAAGAGCAAAGTGTGGAGACAAAAAGGAACTGTCCAAGGTCCATACCACCTCATCTGTTGAACATGGCTTGCGGTGTTTGGCTTAAGCTTGTGTGGCTGCCACAGGTACTGGCACACTTACCTTCATTGATGATGTAACTGCTGATGGCAGTTGCACAATGTGTTCTGAGGTGGACAGTATAGAAACATCTGTCAGAATAATGATCAAAAGACATCATGAAGGTTTGGGGCAGCCACCCATATAATATTCCCTGGCTGCAAAATGGGTTTAAATAATTGTGATATGTTCACAAGTCGGAGTCCAAAACAGAACTCAGGTCTTTGAGTTAAGATGGTGGCTTTAAAGGCCGGTTAAGGAAGTGACGTCATCTCTAGGGCCGGAACCAGAAGTGATGTTTTCTCTGGGCCTGGAACCGGAACTGACATCATCTCTGGGGCTGGAACCTGGTGGGATTTCCTGAGAGTGGTCTGCAATGAAGCGAGAGAGACAGTTAGTGCACCCCGCATCGCCCGGGTCTGTCATGGAATTACTATTACATAGGCCCTTTAAGCTGCCTCCTACTCGCAAGTGTGACAGTCTTATCTACTGAAGTACGAGAAAATGTTTCCAAATTCAAAGTGTTCCAAAGGCAACACAGGAGTTTTTCAAAGAAAAAAAAGATTTGGAAAATTCTTAAATGGCCAAGAAAGTCACCCAGTTTAACTCCAACTGAGCATGCATTCCATATGCTACAGAGAAAACTTAAAAACTGTTGTATTGTCTATATGGTGTGACCGAAATATATGCAAATACCATTAAATTAAAGTTTGCAATGTGCACTTTAATTGCATCTGAATTGTTTGGTATGTAATTGTAAAATGTAGAGCAAAGAGGTAAACTAAGGAAAAATGTGTCTTTTTCCAAATCATTATGGAGAGCAGTGTATCTAGAGTCAACAATTAACCTAACATACATATTTTTGGTATGTAGGATGAAAACTACAGTATGTTAAAAGAAACAAGCAGACATGGAGAAACAAATTCCAAGAAGACAGTAAATGAATCTTCTGATACACAGCAGCACTAACCACAATGCCACCAAGTTATCTAAATTGTGACGAAATTTGACTGTATATAGAAGTGGCTTAGTGATAGAGTTTGTACCTTAGATGAGTGAGAAACTTGGTACAAACCAGTAATTGTATCAAAATGAATTAATTCTTCTTCTAAGTCATTTACCTAGTTCAGGGTCACAAAGTGGAAACCAAGCCTGGATAGGGCAGCAGTCCATAACAGATCATACTCCTTATAGGTGCCAGAGGGGAAGGACAGGCATGCTGACCGAGATAAAGAAAGGATTCATACCTGGCCAGGAGGCCATAATGGATAGACTGGGTGAATGGGCTTACCGGAAAAAGTTTATTCCCCCACGTGAGAAGTGGCAGTGTTCCTCAGGGCTAAACTAAATCAGGACATTCACTGGGTGGCATGTGAGTTGAAGTCCGGAAACGCAACCCTGTCTGGGTCTTTAGGAACCTACCAGCGGATGACTGCCTTGGTTTCCACACGACCTAGTTGTGCTTCAGATGACTTGGACAGGATATTGGAAGCAGTTCCAGGTTTAGTTTAAAAGAAAGCCTGCTGCCTCACTTAAATTAAGTCAGAGTCATGAGACAGTGGGCAATGCTCTCTTGGAGGAGGAAGGAGGATTGTGAATGGTATATTTCACTGGTGTTTGTATGAAGAATGTGTTTTATTTTAACATGACATTGTGTTAGTTGTGTTGCTGTATCTATGCTTTTGGTTACGATAAAAAAAGTTTGCAGGTCCCTGCCAAGTAGATTGGCAGAAATCCTGCTGACTAAGTCAATCATAACCATTAGAGGGCACTACTGAGCCCCAAACCACAGACACAGTAATACCAATCCTATCTACTTAATTCCTCCAAAATAACATCAAGTCAAGTTTTGAAGGTCTCTAGAGTTTTATTGTCCACCACACTACTTGCCATTTATTCTATGTGTCTATGGTTCTCAATGCAAATTAAAACTTGTGTCTAATTTCCAGTTTTATCAGTGGACTGTGAATGTTTGTACTTTGACATTACAGAAGGAATCAGAAGGTAATACAGCAGTGCCTCGTTAGCCTTGAAGGAAAAAAACATTCTCAGATTTTTCTTTATATCTTGTGTTACAGTCCAGTTATTATTAACTATAATCAATTTACTATGAATCTGGTTTTGCATCACATCAGGTCAGGTCAGGTCAGGTCAGGTTGGGGAGCATGCACTGGTAGAGTGTATTGCAGCACCCACCACACAACAAAACAGCTCGAAACCATGGTTGGCAACCCCCGAGGCAGACACATGGTCCAGTCCCACACCTTGGGACTATCTATCTTCCACAGCCAGGTGTTACATGGGCTTCCCCTTGGCCTGGTCCAGCTGCTCGGGTCCTCAGCAATGAGGATCCTGCGAGCCAGATCACCCTCGGGGAATTGCACCACATGGCCGTAGTGCCATAACTGACACTCCCTCACAATGCAGGTAATGTGCGTCATTTGGGACTCCATGAGCAACCGCTCATTCGACACAAAGTCAAACCAGCAGTACTCAAGGATTCTCCGAAGAGACTGTACAGCCTGTACAGCCTAGATCATTCTTCATCTCATTTCACTTGATAGGGTCCATGTCTCGCAACCATATAACAAAACAGGAAACACCAGGACTCTAAAGCACTTGGACATTTGTCCATTTGCAGAGATATCGGGAGCGCCACACACCCTTTTTAAGTGACCTCATGACCACACCCCCACCCCCCATGCTCTCTCTCTCCGGCTACTGACTTCATAGAAAGGGTCACCAGAGACCTGAAACTCGCTGCCGAGGTAAATAAACCTTTCAACAAGGTCAACATCTTCCCTTCAGACAGACACACTGCTGATGGCTGTGCCCAAGAGGTCATTAAAGGTCTGGATGTTGTTTTTTATCCAGGACACTTGCAAGCCAAGTCACTCAGACTCCTTGCTCAGCCTCTTGACAGCCCTGATCAGAGCCTCCATTGACTCCGGGAAGATCACAGCTTCTTCAGCAAAGTCAAGATCAGTGAATCTTTCTTCACCAACAGATGCCCCACAGCCGCTGGACCCCATGACTCTGCCCGACACCTAGTCCATGGAAGCATCGAGTAGGTGTAAGAAACACACCCTTGATGATACCCCAGAATCAACTGGGAAAAACGCAGAGTTTCTGCCTCCACTTTGCATAACACTCATAGTACCAGTGTACAGGCCGGCCGATGATATCCAGCTATTTTGGGATCCCCCAAAGTCTCAAGATGTCGAACAGGTTAGCTTGATCAACTGAGTTGAAGGCTGCAAAGAAACTCTGCTGATATTTGTGTTTACACTCCATGAGAACCCTCAGTGGCAGGATGCGGTTGATATCAGACTTCCTAGGTGTAAAACCAAACTACTCCAGTTGCTGGTAGGTGAGCAAGTAATCATGGATCCTATTGAGGATGACCCTAGCAAGGACCTTACCCTGCACCGAGAAGTGTTATCACCCTGTAGTTGTCGTAATCCAGGCGATCACCCCTCCCTTTTCAGAGAGGACAAGAAGTCCTGTTTTCGAGTCAGTTGGGATGAATGAAGGCAATGAAAGCAGTGAAACACACCTAAGTCAGCTGGGATGGGTTTTGCATCACAGACTCAAAATATAAAAGCCCTGTAAGCAGTACTGTAAGGAAAGATGATATTATCTGCTGCTGAAATGCTTGATAATTGCATATTCCAGCCAGTGTCAGTGAGCATGGTGTCCTACACAATCCAAAGGCAATTGGTAACTGGAAGAAACTCTGACAGGAAGAGATCCGGCAGACCCAAAGTCAAAAGTCTGATCAGGAGACAGGTTTCTGAGGGTCAGCAGCTTGTGTGTTAGGAACCTCACAGCACAATAGCTTCAAGCACAGCTTAACAGTGGTCGAGAAAAGGAAGTCTCAGTTTCTACTGTGAAGAGGAGACTTTGTGCTGCCGGTTTGACAGGTGCAAGTGACAGTAAGGAAGCCATTCCTTAAATGACAAAATAGGGCCTCGAAATACCGGTGGTGGACTACTGCAGACTGGAAGAAAGTCTTATGAACCGAAGAATTAAAATTCGAAATATTCGGTTCAGGCTTCAGTTCATCACGCAGGTTGTTTGAACACTGTCGAGTTGGTGAAAGGATGGTTCCTCAGTGTGTGTGACACCAACTGTCAAACATAGAGGAGGAAGTGTGATGGTCTGGGGGTTCTTTTGCTGGACGCAGAGTTGGTGACTTGCACAGAGTGACTGGCATGCTGAATCAAAAGGGTTACCATAGTTTGGCTCTTATATAAGCAAAAGGTGGCTACTTTGATGAATCCAAAATTTGAAGAAAGTTTTGAAAACCTATTTCATTTGTCATTGTTTATTTGTTCTATGCTTGATTTCATGAAACATTAAGACATTAAACTGAGTGCATTTCCAAAAAAAACTGAAAAAAACATCCATCCACCAACCTGCTGAATCCAAACACAGGGTCACGGGGTTCTGCTGGAGCCAATCCCAGCCAACACAGGGCAGGAACCAATCCCGGGCAGGGTGCCAACCCACTGCAGGACACACACAAACACACCCACACACCAAGCACACACTAGGGACAATTTAGAATCGCCAATCCACCTAACCTGCATGTCTTTGGACTGTGGGAGGACACCGGAGTGCCCGGAGGAAACCCATGCAGATACAGGGACAACATGCAAACTCCATGCAGGGAGGACCTGGGAAGCGAACCCAGGTCCCCAGGTCTCCCAACTGTGAGGCAGCAGCGCTACCCACTGCGCCACCGTGCCACCGTGCCACCCCTGAAAAAAACAAAGTGTTCTAAAACATTTCACAGATATAGTAAATAAATAAATAAATAAATACATAGGTGGCATGGTGGCTGCACTTCTGCCTTACAGTAAGGAGACCAGGATTTGTGTTCTGGATCCTTCCTACGTGGATCTTGCATGGTCTCCTCCTGTCAGTATGGGTTTCTTCCAGGTGTTCTGCTTTCCACCCTGTGCCATCTTGATGCATGGGCATGCTGGGCAGTTGCCCATGAGCCCCACAAGCATAGGTGCACCATGCTAATCTATGTATGTTGTGACTTGCTGAGTGGTTGTGTAGGTAGGTGCCCCAGTGCACTGCTTTCCCAGGGGCCTATAATGCTGTTAAGGTGGCCCTTTTTTCACCTACATTCCAAAAACATGCAGTTAGGTGGATTGACGTCACTAAATTGGCTCTAGTCAGTGTGTGTGAGTGTGTTTTACAGTACTACAATGTACTGGTACCCTCAGACATGTCCAGTGTGGTCAGTTTTGGTCTAATCAAGACAGCCTTCTTCTAGCTAACTTCAATGTCTCCCATGTGCCTTCTGACAAACTCTAGACAAGATGTCATGTGCTTTTTCTTTTGTGGATGGGCTGCTCTTTCCGTGTGTTAAAGATTGACTTAACTGGACTCCAAGGGATATTCTGTGACTTGGATATTTTCGAATCTCCTTCCCCTGACTTGTACTTTTCCATGATTGTTTCAAAGAGTCACTTGGAGTGTGCCTTCATCATATAGGTTAGGCTGCAATACTGACTAACCACAAGTTGGACCTTCCAGATAAGGTGCATTTATATGACAATCAACTGAAACCCCTTCACTACAGACAGATGGTCTCCACTGAACTAATTATGTGGTTTCTAAAGTCAATTGGTTGCACCACTGATGATTTAGGTGTGTCATATTAAAGAGAGTGAATACTTAATTATGTTTCATATTTGTAATTAACTTAGATTACTTTGCAGAAATTTGTTTTCATTTTCACCTTTTTCTGTTAATCACTGTCAAAAAAGCCAAATTAAATCTACAATGATTCAATGTTTTATATTAATAAAATGTGAAATGTGAAATGGGTGTGAATACTTTTATTAGGCACTGCAAATTAACTTTAGAAGACACTATAAAATGCCAAATTCTACAAGCAACAACAAACATTAGAAATATGTCCCAAATCAGCTGAGAATTATATTAGACATGATATGTGTTGATATTCCACACATTATGACACAAACTATGCATTTTGGTTTTTTTTTCTTTTATTGTACCTTACTATCTTGGCATCATACTATACTTGAAGATAAATTATTCCTTTATTTTACCTGTATAGCTCACCTTCAATATCGGTTTCAAATTTCTAGTTGCTATGTTCAAATTTGTATTTTCTATACCTGGTTACTCACATAATGGTAACAGAAAGCTAGAGCCTCTCCCAGGAGCAGGAACTGACTTTAGTTGGAGCACCAGCCCCCATTTAGGACAAGCTTATACACACATGGGGACAATATACAGTTGCCAGTTAGTCCAACATGTGTGTGATTGGAATATGGAAGGGAAACTGAAGGAGCTGAACAAAACCCCAGTCATATCATGCAAAGTCCAGCTGCCCAGTGACTGGTTCAGAATTTGAACTTTTACTCTGATCAAGATTGAGTGTGTAAAAATAAAGGTTGTTAAATATCTCAGAATGGTTACGGCTGGAAAGCCCTCTGAGGTGCAGCACAAGTCAAGTTTCTTGGTGGTGTCATCTATTCACCACAGGGCCTGGAGATCTGACTAACTCAACCACATCAAGCTTTCCTAACTGCTCACGGGCAAAAAGTTAAAAGGGCACCACTAGCTAGAAATGGGACATTTTGTCTTAGAAGCAGTAAGCTTCTTCAGTGTTGGTTATGACAAACAGAAATGTTCTCACTTACATCATTTTCAAAGTTTCTGAATCTAACTTTCAGGTTGGGGGCGGCATGGTGGCACAGTGGTAGCGCTGCTGCCTTGAAGTTAGGAGACCCAGGTTTGCTTCCCAGGTCCTCCCAGCGTGGAGTTTGCATGTTCTCCCCGTGTCTGCGTGGGTTTCCTCCCACAGTCCAAAGACATGCAGGGTAGGTGCATTGGCGATTCTAAATTGTCCCTGGTGTGTGCTTGGTGGGTGTGCCCTGTGGTGGGCTGGCGCCCTGCATGGGGTTTGTTTCCTGCCTTGCACCCTGTGTTGGCTGGGATTGGCTCCAGGAGACCCCTGTGACCCTGTAGTTAGGATATAGCGGGTTAGATAATGGATGAACTTTCAGGTTTTTGCTGCAGTACAGCTACAGTATATGTAAAAGACTTCGGAGAGTTTACTATGGTTTATGTATCTTAGTGTGTGATATAATAAAAATAGTCATATATACGTATATATATTATATATATTAATATTTTGCTTAGGTTTCACCCAGGTAAACAAACTTGCTTAAGAACTTGAAGTAGTATTCACTCCATAGCAGTTACCTACAGAATTCCATCTGTTAAGATTATAAATGATAAAGGCCATGTAAGATTTTGTTACTTTGTGTTATTGAAAAAAAAGAGAAAAAAAAACAAGAAGATGACACAGACATCCAGAGTCCTATACTGTATTCTAATCCTCACCTGGGCAGTATTTATTTGGAGTTTGCATTTCCCGGATCTCCCACTATAAATTGGCTCTGTATTGGTTTGTCTGCTCTGCGCTGTTCCGGTGTTCTAACGAAACATTCTACCCATCGAAATGATCTACTTACTGATACTACGCATGCGCAGACCAAAATTACGCAACTTTTCTCGAAGCTTACCAACTGCTTGTCGATCTGTCCTACCTAGTGTTGAAGTTTGAGGTGTTACAGTATTTCAGTAATATGTATGCTTTTCTAAGCCTTACTACATTAATGCATTTATTACAGTTTACTGCATAGGTATTTTTAACTGATGACATGGTATAACGTTATAAGTTTAATGCTACGACTTACAATAAATGGATGGGTGTAACATATACGGTGTATATACCATTCATGCCAAGTAATCTGTTGCTTTTTTTGACATAGTGTGTAATAAATAAACTGTTAATTTAATGTGCTAATTACAACTTGTTTATTTTGCTTTTTTAAGCTATGGAAAAAAAGTGGGAAGAAATTTATAACTCACAAAAGGAGGGCTAATGGATGTGTTAACCAGTGAGTCAGCCATGAGAACTGCAAAGATGGACATCTTTGATATTGCATTTTGGAAAACCTAACATGATGCAACACACTTTCAAATTTTAAGTTAGGTTTGCTTGAAGAATTATTTTGTCAGAAACCGCAAATATTAGCATACTAGCAATAAAATAATTGAAAGTAAATTAAATATTGAGTGAAGATTATTTTCTTATTTTGAATAACAGCAGTGTGTTACACCTAACACTACTATTGCTTTTTCAAAATACTGAAAATTAATCAAATTACTGATGTTAAATCTTGTATACTAATGAGAACAACTGTGATTCTAGGCAATGCAGAAGGTTATTGCTTGGTTTGTTCCAAGCTGGAAGATGATCCTAACAAAAGCACAATTGAAATGGTAACAATATTTCAACATGTACCATCCACAATAATATAATATCCTACTATGCTCATTTTCAGTCTTCATAATTTTGTTCTTGGGGTCTAGTAATATAACTTAACAAGTAACATATTAACTGCTTCTACACCTGCTTGGCCGCATAGGAAGAAATAGTTAATTGAATCAGTCACTATTATTACTGTTTCCATGTTCAGACTAATTGTTATGTTTTATTTTTCAGGTGCAGTGTGATATGTGCAGTCGCTGGGCACATTTTGAATGTGAAAAATACAATGAAAAAATTGAAATAACATATGTTTGTAAAAAATGTATAGATAAATAATTATTGTTCTTTGGTCTTTGTTGTTGGAGTGTTTTATTGTTCACAAATGTATGTAAATTAAAGCCTTTCTATTCTTCCTATGATGTGCTATTGTTTTATTTGAAATGCCCTCAAATAAGGTGCTTTATGGACCTTAAAAGTTTCACTTAATATGTTCAATAGAAAATATTACACATACTTTATAATGTTGTATGTAATACAGTTGTTTATTTTGTTATACTATACTGTACAGTATATAATGTGTCAGCTTTGCAGTATATTTCAGTCCTTGGAAATGTGTTACTGATGTACCCATATGCATTATGAAGGTAGGATGTTTAGTTAGTGTTATTCACCCCATCGAGATGATCTACCCATGTGTATAATAAAGGTAGGATGTTTAGTTAGTGTTATTTACCCCATCGAGATGATCTACCCATATGCATTATAAAGGTAGGATGTTTCGATAAGGTAGCACCAATCGATAGATATATCTGTCGAAATAAACTACGGTAGGATACTTCGACAAAGTAGGACAAATCGTCAGAACACCGGCGCTCCTTTCACGGTAATTCCGCGCATTAACTATTGGGTCGGGTCGGGTCGGGTCGGGTTGGATCTTTCTCCCTGTCGTGAAATCAATGAACAGATTCAGTTGAAAGAGGAAACGCGGATTAACGCTTCAGCGAGAACATTCTCTCCCTCCTGCCAGCAGATGGAGATAGTGAAATTGTTTCTCATTCCGCTAAAGCTCCGCTTCGCGAGCTACTTGTTGGCACTGCCACCTGAATTTCCTGTTCGTGAAAAAAAAAAGGCGAGCTGGAGGATGGAATCGCGGAATCGGGAAAAGTGAGATGTTGGTCTGCACAGCGACGTAGCTTTTTTTCTTTTCTTTTCCCTGTAACTAAAATAGTAAATGTTTAGCAATATTTTCACTTTCCCCGCACCAAGACAACAAGCAAAATTACAGATATGACCAGCAAAGATATAAAAATAGGAATGAAACGCACATTATTATGGAAGTGGAGGTATGTTCCTAGTAATATTTCAACTTTATTTTGGATGGTTAGTTACCGTGAGTTATGTTTTACGCATTACGTAACCCTACTAAATCACTTAGTATTTTTTCTGTTTATATCACGGAAAATTCTCCGGAATAAGTCGAGAGTGTACTTCACTTTGTAAAAACATATGTGGTTCATTGAAAAAATTGTAATGTAAATGTGGCGCCCCGTCCGGGAATGGTTCTCTTTTTGTACCCGGTAGTGAGGGACGGAATCCGGTTTCCCTCTGTTATAGAATTGGATTAAGCGGGGAATGAATACGCCCCTTGTCTACAGTAAAAGAAAAGAGTAAAAAAGAAGAGTACCAGAAAGCCCTGCAATTTGTAATCGCCTTGCTTAGGCATGTACTGTACATTTCTTCTATCCAAATTACAGAGGTGGACGAATACCTTATAATGACTGATGTTTTTCTGCACGTTGGACAAAAAGCACAGTTTAAAAGTTGGTCTTGTGCGCGGACCCAGTATGCACACAGGTCTTAGGTCACTGACTTTAGTAGCTAGCGCCATTAGTATATATAAATCCAAATATTTTTGTTATGAGTCAGTACTGCTTAATATAGTTTTTTTTTTCCTGGTGCAACACCATATGTTTCCAGAAGTGCGTGTTTATAGATGTGAGAGCGTTAAACTCCATGTTTATGCTTCTGTCCAAATGTGCAAGATTGTCAAAACTTCTTTGAATTAGAGACAGCTTAAGCTGTAAAAAGCACTGTATGTTTTGATTTCTGGTCTTTGGAGTGTGTGAATATGTTTAAAGAAAGCCTTCTGTTTATGAGCTTTATATATTTTTTTTTTGTTCTTTATTTCGCCTTATACGATTTCTCGTATTAGGAATTTGTTAGTTTTCGCATACCCCTTGGGGTCAGAGCGCAGGGTCAGCCATTGTACAGCGCCCCTGGAGCAATTACAGGTTAAGGGTCTTGCTCAAGGGCCCAGCAGAGTAGGATCTCTTATGGCAGTGACGGGGATTCGAACCGGCAACCTTGTGTGTGTGTGTGTGTGCTGTGCATATTGTATATCAAGCCATTTCGTTTTTCTTACTGAGTGATTAACTCAGTTGAACTTGATAGAACAAATAAACATAGAAATTTACTAATGCCAACCTTATGAACAGGGTGTGATAATTTAAAACTCTGAATTAAATATTTGTGCAGTAGGTAGTTAGACATGTGAACTAAAAAAGAACATTACATCATAGTGGAAGATGGCATTGGTATTGATTTCATAAGGTAATCAATTTAAATAACAGAATACAGAGGTTAATTGAAAAGTCAAAGGGAATCAAAAGATTTTATCCTTCCAAACAATAAAATACCACCAAGTAAATGCATGTCTTCATACATAAGAAGCGGATAGTAGTAAAGGCTGAACAGTGTGACTAAGAGAAGAGCTTTGGAGTTTGCATGCTCTCACTATGTCTCTGTGGGGTTCTTCCCACAGTCAAAAGACATGCAGGTTAGGTGGATTGGAGATGCTAAATTGCCCGTGTGAGTGTGTTCACCCTTCGATGGACACCCTATCCAAGGATTGATCCTGCCTTGTGCCCAATGCTTATTGGGATAGGTTTCAGTCCCCGGCAACCCTGCTCAGATTTAAAGAGGCTTAGAAAATGGTATGGTATAAGAGCTACTTTTAATAGTAGTAAACAAACATTTTTGAGGTCACTTGTGTAGTTTTGTTAAGCATTCCTCTGCATATTATTTTGTAAATATAAATAAGATCATGATGTAAAAAAGACACAGGTGGAACTCTTAACACCAAGTTTATGGACTTACAGTCTGACATGTTACCATCTGAGTACTGAGAAAAGCGCTATATAAATGTAATGAATTATTATTATTATCTGTGATATTCTGCCACTGATAATCCATTCATTTTCTTAATATGCTTATCCAGGGCTGGATGGTGGACCAGCACTCAATGGGCACATGGTAGGGACAATCCTTGGATAGGGAGCTAGTCCATCAGTCCCCTTGCACTATTAAATGTAAAACCTCTTTGCAGTGTTTTTTTTATATATACTAAGCTATTCATATAGTTAACTATTTGGCGAGGTTGGACTTTTCTGGGCCTCAAGGCACTGCTTCATCCCTTGTTGAAAATAGACAAGAATTTCTTGGCAGTCAGGACATATAGCTTTATTTGTATACCTTGGCCATCTTTGCAACTGAATGATAAGCGCATGTTTATTGTGAATCAAGTTGTCTTTGTCTTAGTAGAATAAACTTGGTGGACTTGGCCTGTAATAGCCAAAAAATAAATAAATAACAAAACAAAAACATCCTTAACCTCCTTGGTGTTAACCCCAATCCTGACTCAGGCTCTGACTGTTATGTAATTAGGACTACCTCTTCACCAAGTCCAGTTGTTTGGCAGATTTTAGTAAAGGTAGGCCCTCACATCATGATGGTAATAGGGCGGTGCTTTGTCCTGCTGGAAATAAAACTTGTCTTCATCTCCAAACTCGTCTTGAGTGTGTGGCATGACAGATTCTTACCTCAAGTTCAAATAAATTGCACCAGTTGCAGTGTTGTCTTAATAAGCATTGTATTTATAATCATTGAAAGTGTGTACAGTAATCCCTCCTCCATCGCGGGGGTTGTGTTCCAGAGCCACCCGCGAAATAAGAAAATCCGCGAAGTAGAAACCATATGTTTATATGGTTATTTTTATATATTTTAAGCCCTTATAAACTCTCCCACACTATTACAAACATTTCACGCACAATTATACAGCATAAACCCTTTGTATTCTCTTAGCTATTATGTAAGATTCGTTGAAATTATGTATGTAAACACAGTTTATATACAGTAAAACCTAAATATTATTTTAAAGATATGAAGCGTCTCCGATATCACATATGTTACAGCCATTACGACAGACAGGCCACCAGCAATAAATACGTACAACGCAAGAATAATTGTATACAGTAAAATGTGTGTACAGTGACACTAAACTATGTACATGTAATAAGTACTGTACGTAAATAATTAATTATGGTTACTCGCCAACAATGACATTACGACTTGTCCGATAACGATGAGTTTAATTTTACTGCACAACAAAGGAGAGCGTTACAGCTCTTCTAAAGGAGCCTCTTCAGGCGACTGTTTAGCACCGCCGTTGTTCTTCTTCCATCATTCTTCAATCCAAATCCCTAAAGCAGATTCCATCCAGACTACTGCCTTATCACGTCCACTTGCAACTCATTTTGCGCCCTGGTTAAAAGACACTGCGGCCGTAGATCTTATATGCTTTTCCTCCTTTTTAAATAAAAAGAATCGTGGACTCATTTATGCTGTAATGGTGTCCTGCAGCGGTGTAGCTGTTTCCTTCCTTCAACATATCCAAAACTTTTACCTTTTCTGCAATCATTTGCATCTTCTGTTGGCGCTTGTGCACGTTAATGCTGAATGAGTGAGATTAGACTTCCTGGTTAATGCAGCACTCCGTCGCTGAGCCAATCAGCAGCACACAGGAACTTAACTGCGTGCTCTGATTGGGTAGCTTCTCAGCCATCCACCAATAGCGTCCCTTGTTTCAATTCAAATGCGTCCCTTGTTTGAATTCAAATGGGCAAATCAACTGAGGAAGCACACGTACTGTAGACCGCAGACATCCGCGAAGCAGTGAAAAATCTGCGATATATATTCACATATGCTTACATTTAAAATCCGCGATGGAGTGAAGCCGCGAAAGATGAAGCGCGATATAGCGAGGGATCACTGTATACATTTTTTGAGATACCCTTTATTTGCTAGGAACTATATTTATGTTTGTGTATATAAAATGTTTTAAAAGGAAATTAGATCAAACTTAATTCCAATTCTAAAAATAATAAATTAGATATAAATTAAAAAGTTTACTGAAAGTACTGTATAAAATTACATGTTTTTAGTTCATTATAAAATCTTCTTATATAATACGCTACCGTGGCTGTTCGTTTGTCTGTCCAGGATTTTAAATCACCTGTAGCTCACAAACTGTTTCACCTATTGACCTGAAATTTAGTACACATATACTACGTGACGTCTACTATCCACTTTTGGGGTGATAATTGACCTCCAAGGTTATTTTTATTTTTATTTTATTGTAGAATCAACTGTCGGCAGCCCATGTGGCGCATGTGTGCGGGCGCCGTTCTCATCCCTACCACCGTCGCTGTCACTTCCCCTACCTCTTCATATCTTAAATCATTCTTAAGTCTTCAATCTGCCTCAAGTGCCAGCTTAAGTGAAAAATGAAGGAAAATGTACTAAGTAATTGCAACACAAACACTGATTTAATCAGTTTTAACACAAAAAGATGCCGACAAAAGAAGAGAAGAAGCAGGCCGCTAGAGTGGAGAAAAGAAGAGCTGCTCAGGAAGCCACAAGCACATCAACCTCTGAGCAAACAAATGTTAAATGTGCAGAGAAAGAGGATGAAAACTAGGAATGCTGAAGTCAAGTGTATACCAGTGCGCCGTTACTGGTATCATATAAAAAGTGTAGGAATGCTTGCAACCCTAACATTGGCTTAAACATGTTCTATAAATGAAAGCGTGGATATCTGAACAGGGACAGCTTAAATGATAATGTTTTATTACATTTCCACTGCTGGCAATTCACATTTTTACTCTTCTAGCCATGTTTACCTCCCTTGTGAACATTTTGTCTTCTCTAGGTCATTTTTATAACTTGTAGCATTTTATAACCCATCCATCTTGCAGGATGTTTCAGAAATGTATGATCTACTTTTATAACATTTAAATCACTTCTACACGTTTAAAGAAGAAACTTTGCATTTTTGGGATTTTTGAATATAGTAATAACTTCTCTGAAATAGAATTTCAATTATCTTTCACAACCAGTTTTTGTATTCGAATAATTCCCCACTATATGGGGTAATAACCTTATGAGTTTTCACTGCCTAATGAAAATCTGTTGTTGTAACTTGCACTGCGTTGTGGGTACATTGCTTTTTCTTGATCATCTGGAAAAATCCTAAATCACTTACATACGCAGTGAAAATGATGTCGTGCTTGGCTTATAATGATGAACTGTTCCAATCCTCTTTAGAATGTTGAAGACATTTATGTTCTGAGTGGTCTAATGATTTTTTTTCCAAAGTTTTTCAATGAATCCAAGGGCTAATTTGGTGTGAATGTTTGCCAGTCAGAGATCACAATCTGCCACAGTCTGTCAGAACATGATGCAGTTTTCTTTGTTTGCAGGGAATGGTTTGTGGCAGACGTGTTCTTAGATTTTTGGAGTAACATTTCTAACATTTTTACAAAAGTGATACTTGCAAAAATTTTTTTTCCATGGCAGAAGTGCTAGAAATGAATCTCGTAGACCACATGTGTGTCAAGCCAAGCTACACTCAAGCTTGCTTGGGCACAGTTTTAGTTTTCTTAGTTCTAAGGAGGAAGTACCAGCCTGCTGTTGTCTGCTGCTTAACTGTTTACTGTTTACAACCAAAATGTGTCTATGGTGCTTCTTTATGTATAAGGGTTTGATAGCCAGAATGGTGTCATGTCCATCATTTTGATATTTGGAGCCACAGAGCTTCAACTGTACAGTTTTTATTTGTAATGTGGTACCAGTCTCTTTTAATGTTGCATGCTGTGCATTTGGAGCTGAAACAGTAGTTCTTTTTGTTAGAAATGGCAGTTATTTTGCTGACTTTTATTTTTCTTGAGTTAACGTATATCAGCAAAGAGTTTTTTTTTTTGTCAGTATGATGATTTTCCTGTGTCGCAAACTTGGAAGTGGACCATAGCAAATGGTTGAGGGATGAAGGGGGTGGTAGGTTAGTGAAAGAAAGAGGAAGCCGTACCTGCTTGTCCTCAACCTAGGTGTAGAACGTTTCATAATAAAGTAGACAATTGTATTTTTTACCGGTTTTATAATTAAAGGGGTTATGTGTTTTTGTGTGGTATGTTCTGGAAAGAAAAGAGCAAAAAGTACAATATGTCTCTTTTCCACATTGCTTTCACATTATCACAATGCATCGTACTGTTCATAGCTAACATCGCTGAAAAGCAGTATTTGTGCAGAATCGGAAGATGTAAAGTACTTGATGATAGTGTAAAATATCTTGGTATTTTGACTTAAATGATACGTCCACATGGCAATACCCCAAGGGTCAATGCTGTTCTGCTTCTCTGACTATAACCTCATATGCCAAATTAATACAGTATAAATCATGATTGTAAGCAAATTTCTTTTTTCTTTTATTCTTTCTTTTATTTTTATTAAAAGACAGCAGCAATAAAACATCAAGTCTGAGGTAGTACGCCTGCAGAGACCAGTGATCTGTGTGCGTGGGTCTGCAAGGGAGAAATACAAGTGTGTGTGTTTAATTATGAGGGAAAGTGTGTGTGCATGTCTACAGGAGGGCAGGTTATATTTGAACAGATAGGTGTGGGCTCAGCCATAAAATTTGTATTAAATGCATTCTGTGTTTGATGTATTAATGTAATTCACCAGTGCAAGTTATAAACAAATAAAAATGCTTAGATATGGTGTTACCTTCTTGGTCATCAGCATCTGGTAAAAATTAACTTCTTTGTTTCCGTAAGATTTGTTCCTTGGTGCTTAAAATTTTCTGGCAAAATGCTTGTGTGGAAATGTCAAAGTTCTTCATTGTGACAGTCCAGTATTGTTGCGTTTAGAAATCCAACCAGAATTTCACATGAAAGATTGCTGTTTTGCTGCTTGCTGTGCACATCATGAAGTTACATAAGTGAACTAAACACATTAAGGCTTGAATCTTGTAACTCCAAAATTTTTTTTTGGTCAAATTTTAATTTCTGACTCACCTAGTTTTTATATATAGATATATATATATATATATATATATATATATATATATATATATATATATATATAAATAATTTAATAAATAAAACTTATTTCAAAACTCTGACTTCGGGTACTACAATATTCTATCAGTTGTTTCACTGAGAGTTCCCACTTTGTAGGGAGCATTCATGTGAAATATCCCACTAGGAAGCTTGTATTTTCAGTCAGCCCAATTGCAAGTGAATAAAGCAATTACAGTGGGAAGATGGTACTGTTACAGCATGACACTTATCAATTGTACAAGGCAGCTGTTTATCCTCTCCAGTTTCTATCAGTATTGCCAGTAGTGTCAATGACCATAGTTGCACCTGCATCAGTGCAAAGCTGTATATACAACCAAAATTATGGATTGCCAGTTATTGCTGAACGTGGAATGTGTTTCACAATTACTCAGTTATTTACTTACTTGTGTAAGAAAATAGTCAGTGGACTGAAATATGCTTTGAAGATTGACTGTTTAGATCAGCTGGAGGTTTTTTTTATATATCCAGTCATAAAAGAGAGAAAATAAGACAATGTACTTAATTTGTTAAAGAACATAAATGTTGCTTTACTTTGCTGCTATTTACATTACTGAATTTGTTTTTTTCAATATGTGTTGTTTTCTTCAATTATGTTACACTCTCATTTGTTTATTGTTATTCCTGTTAAAATGAACAGAAGCTCTTTAAATGTATTAATTGTTTACAAACTGAAAATTTTGCAACATTATTTTATTTTCCACCAGTTATATTTATATGCCAATGTTGTTATATCAAAAGGAAACACCTGAAATATGCAATTGAAATGTGTTAATTTTTTATGTAATACAGAAGTTAATTTTCATGTTGTTTTGGTCATTGTTGTTTTTATAATAACCCAGACCCAAAGTTTCAGTCTCTGGAATTTTTCTTTCTGTAACCCCTGGATATTTCTGATAAACATCAGCTGCAATAATTAACCAGCAGGAAAAATGGACTGGATTTATCATTTTGTTGATATTTTTTGATTAATTTTCACAGGTTTATAAGGTACTATTATTACCATAGCATGACAAAAAGAATTAATACAACTGGATAAACCGTTTGCCTTCACCAGTTCACTCAACAGTATGTTTGTGGCAGCACAAAGAAAGAGACAGTAGAATTGGCAATATGTATGTAATGTGAATTGCTGTGAACCATGAGACACTTTGCTGTTCCATTGATCCCATCCATTAAATATGTGACTTGCGTATTCAAATTAATATACAGAGATAGAGAGAGGTTGGGAGCATATGCTGATTTTACAGCGTATTGCTGCACCCTCCATATGACGAACCACCCAGAGGCTTAGAGCATACCCAACTAGCCTATAGATGTCCAGTTGTTATTCATTTCTTAATTCATATGTACATTTTTTAGTTTTTATTTAAACAAACCAAAATATGAAGCACAGTGTTTATTGGTATTAGAAATTGAAGTTGTGTTAGAAATGTAAATTCCCATCTCTTTTTAGGTTGTGGCCTGTGTTATTGGTAATGATCCTTCCAGTGGTGCAGTCTGCAGAAGAGGAAACCTTGCAGCAGGGATCCTGGAGTGATAGCTGGATTTTAAAATTTTTTGTAAATCTTGGTAGCTATGCTACAATCATAGTTCCTGGCTACATTTTAATCCAGTACTTTAAGAAAATAAACTACTTGGAAACAGGTGAGAAAACATTATTCCAAATTTATTAAAATATTTTAATTGTACAGTACATTAAGATTTTATACATTATATTCTAAATATATTTAAATGTAGTACCTAGTTGAATTTTTGCATCTAATAACTCAAAATGTAGATTGGAGAAAACAAGTAAATAATAGATTACATCTTGCTTGAAGAAGGGTCCTGAGCTGCCTTGACAGCTTGCATATTCTAGTCATTTTAGTTAGACAATAAAAGGTGTAGTTTTGCTTGACTTCTCATTGCATCCATGATGGTTAACTTGTTATAAAACCCTACTACTACAGATTTGTTTTTTCTCCTTTAATGTAATAGCAATACAGATAGAATTAAAAGGAAAAAATGTTTAAGGTACACAAACACAGACAGACACAAACTCTCTCACGCACATTTCAGTGTAGCTTTTCTTTTAATTAAAAAAGGCACAAAAGAAAGCCATACACCATACATGAATGTGAAATACAACAAATTATATTTGACAGAATCCATAATCAGACATGGCCTGAGTTTTTATTTGATGTTGCTCTCTTCCACATCTGCCATTTATGTGGTACTAATTCACGTGTGGCAATACTGCTACCACGTTCTGGATTATTTGTATCAAACAGTAAATCCTCAACAGTCCTACAATAAAAAATAAAGAAAAGCCAAGCAAAATGACACCTTTTATTGGCTAACTAAAAAGATTACAATATGCAAGCTTTCGAGGCAACTGGGGCCTGAGTTACCTCGAAAGCTTGCATATTGTAATCATTTTAGTTAGCCAATAAAAGGTGTCATTTTGCTTGGCTTTTCTCTACATTCATAATGGCTAACATGGTACAACACCCTAGTACTACAAATAAAAACTAAACAAATTAACTTCGTTTTGATGATATGTATTAATTGTTCTCGCTATAGAAGTTGTTAGGAGATTAATAGTTTCAGAAGATGTATGGAATAATTTTCAGCCATGTTTCTAGATAAAGTGCAAGAGCTTTATATAGATTTACTTAAGTACTGCCAATAAGGGAACACTGTATATTTTATTTTCTTGACAAGTAAGAAATGGGGGCAACAGGACTGTACAGAAGTTATTGCTGCTGACTCGTGGCTCCTGAGTCCTGGGTTTAATTCCTGACTTGTTCAGTGCCTGCAGAGTTTACAGATTCTGTTAGCCATGTGTAAAGACACTGCTATGCTTCCTTTTTATTTCAGATTTCTGTGGTTTTAGTGCATAAGAAAAAAAAGGAACAGTACATGTAAATAAATAGTGGGCTAGGGCAGCCTATATTAAAGTAAAGGATGCAGTATAATACAGGATACAGATTTCTTTAAGTGACGCTATGCTATTTGAATAGTCCCCTATTCTCACCCTAGTGCACTGTGCTCAAATACAGCATCTCATATTCAGTATATTCAGTATATGTATATTACTGCAGTTACCTTAACCTAAACCCACTGCTTGATTTTTGGGAGCTGGAGGAGTTTTCCTTATTTATATACATTATCTAAAACATATGTAAGGCCTGCACAAACAAATTATAGATTTTTTTCTTTATATTAAGAATGAAAATTACTGATTTTCATAAATCTGTAGACTTCTAAAGTTGTCTGTGTGTATAGCTTGTTTTCAAACGTGCACAAACATAGTCCTAATGGGAAATAACACTAATGGAAAAAATCATGTTTGTACCTTGTGAAATTTCCTTTGACCTTTTTTCACATATTTAGATTTTTTTACATTTTACAAATAACTTCTGTTCAGCTTTACTTGAGAACAAACCAAGGGCTGTGGTTTTAATTCTTTGCATTACTTTGATCATACTTGCTACATCGCCCTAAGCGATTAAGACAAGTCAGTAATAAGTGGAATAGCTTGAACTGCATACGTTGACAAGCTTTTTAAGGAAAGGCAAAAGGGTGGGGGACTTGTGAGACCTGTTTCACCTGGTCATTCAAAATTTAAGCAAGAAAAGTTAACTTCTGGTATTTACTTTTTTTATACATAAAACAAGGATTAAAACAAGAAAAATTCTTGAACCTGAAACTTTCGATTGGGTGTCATAAATTAGCATGCTGAACTGCAATGCGTACATAACATTGGTAAGTATAAAATACTATTACCCTGTAGTTCCCCAAAAAAAAGTGTCGTTGGCTGTTGTTGCTTTAATAAAATGGATGGTGAAATTTTTGCATATAAATCAGTTGTGTTTAGAAATCTGGCATGTTGCCAGAAAACATTAAGCCTTGACACATTTTATGTGTCATTTTTAAAGCATCTGATCATTTTTGACAGTAGTTCCTTCTATGGTCCTAGTGCCATGCCTGTAATAAATATTACAGTGGAGTTTTGTTTAAGTTCAGATTAATTTTATTATTCCGTTTGGTTAACTTTGTTGTTAAGAAGCATTGAAACACATCAAAAATCGAATATACAGTGCATCCAGAAAGTATTCACAGCGCATCACTTTTTCCACCTTTTGTCATGTTACAGCCTTATTCCAAAATGGATTAAATTAATTTTTTTCCTCAGAATTCTGCACACAACACCCCATAATGACAACATGAAAAAAATTTACTTGAGGTTTTTGCAAATTTATTAAAAATAAAAAAACTGAGAAATCACATGTACATAAGTATTCACAGCCTTTGCTCAATACTTTGTCGATACACCTTTGGCAGCAATTACAGCCTTAGGTCTTTTTGAATATGATGCCACAAGCTTGGCACACCTATCCTTGGCCAGTTTCGCCCATTCCTCTTTGCAGCACCTCTCAAGCTCCATCAGGTTGGATGGGAAGCGTCAGTGCACAGCCATTTTAAGATCTCTCCAGAGATGTTCAATCGGATTCAAGTCTGGGCTCTGGCTGGGCCACTCAAGGACATTCACAGAGTTGTCCTGCAGCCACTCCTTTGATATCTTGGCTGTGTGCTTAGGGTCGTTGTCCTGCTGAAAGATGAACCGCCGCCCCAGTCTGAGGTCAAGAGCACTCTGGAGCAGGTTTCCATCCAGGATGTCTCTGTACATTGCTGCAGTCATCTTTCCCTTTATCCTGACTAGTCTCCCAGTTCCTGCCGCTGAAAAACATCCCCACAGCATGATGCTGCCACCACCATGCTTCACTGTAGGGATTGTGCCAGGTTTCCTCCAAACGTGACACCTGGCATTCACACCAAAGAGTTCAATCTTTGTCTTATCAGACCAGAGAATTTTCTTTCTCATGGTCTGAGAGTCCTTCAGGTGCCTTATGGCAAACTCCAGGTGGGCTGCCATGTGCCTTTTGTTAAGGAGTGGCTTCCGTCTAGCCACTCAACCATACAGGCCTGATTGGTGGATTGCTGCAGAGACGGTTGTCCTTCTGGAAGGTTCTCCTCTCTCCACAGAGGACCTCTGGAGCTCTGACAGAGTGGCCATCGGGTTCTTGGTCACCTTCCTGACTAAGGCCCTTCTTCCCCGATCGCTCAGTTTAGATGGCCGGCCAGTTCTAGGAAGAGTCCTGGTGGTTTCGAACTTCTTCCACTTACTGATGATGGAGGCCACTGTGCTCATTGGGACCTTCAAAGCAGCAGAAATTTTTCTGTAACCTTCCCCAGATATGTGCCTCGAGAAAATCCTGTCTCGGAGGTCTACAGACAAATCCTTTGACTTCATGCTTGGTTTGTGCTCTGACATGAACTGTCAACTGTGGGACCTTATATAGACAGGTGTGTGCCTTTCCAAATCATGTCCAGTCAACTGAATTTACCACAGTTGGACTCCAATTAAGCTGCAGAAACATCTCAAGGATGATCAGGAGAAACAGGATGCACCTGAGCTCAATTTCGAGCTTCACGGCAAAGGCTGTGAATACTTATGTACATGTGCTTTCTCAATTTTTTTATTTTTAATAAATTTGCAAAAATCTCAAGTAAACTTTTTTCACGTTGTCATTATGGGGTGTTGTGTGTAGAATTCTGAGGAAAAAAATGAATTTAATCCTTTTTGGAATAAGGCTGTAACATAACAAAATGTGGAAAAAGTGATGCACTGTGAATACTTTCCGGATGCACTGTATGTATTTTTCATGACGTTTCCCCAAATGTCTTTTTCAGTAATATCAGTGAAAATAGGCATTATTTGTAATGTTTATGGCCCTACCATTTCTCATTTATACCTTTATTGATTTATGTTCTTGGTAATGCCAACTTTGAGTCTAAAGGAAACATGTCTGAATAGTCAACATGCTGGAATTCTATGAGAAAGCATCAAGATACAATCAGAGTGATGCGTTAGTGCTGGGCAGTGTGACCAAAATTCTATATCACAGTATTTTTCAAAATTATACCGGTTTCACTGTGTTGGACGGTATTTCTTTCCCATGCAGGAGTGGATGTTAACCACATTTTCCACTGCAATTACTGGCTAGGAATAACCTATTCCACTGTCATGAGAATTGTACATTGTACAAAAAAACATTTTAATATGCACACAAGTATTAATACAGGTTTGCATGGCCCCATAAAGTAATAGTTTTCAAGGATAGTTTTCAAGGGGGTGGCACTAATGAAGAGAAGGAAACGCTTTGCATGACAGATGCAGTCAAAATATAGAGCCTTTTTATTGAACAAAGTTTACAAACAACTTAAACTAAGATTTTGACAACATATTTTCAACCATCCAAAGAGGCATTTAGACTTAGTAAAATATCCAGAGGTGCTTGTTTAAAAGTTGTATTGCACTGAACACGTCTTAGAAAAGGAATAAAGAGTAAATATTTTTTGTAAACCAACTACACTTGGAAGCGTATTAGGGCCACGGTGAAGAAAAAAAAAAAACAACTATATTGTTGAGAATAAAGCCGACATGTTGACTTTATTCTCGACGCTTATATGTCGAGATTAAACTCGACATTTCCACTTCATTCTCATAGTTTAGTTTATTTTGTCATTAATGTAGAATGTTGTAAACTAAACTTCATCTTAAAATCAATGTTTAGTTTACTAGATTTTCTCACACCCCATCATAAGTTAATGTAGCACATTAAATGCTTTGTGTTAAGTGTTCCCCGACCCAGTTGTTAATTGCTACGCGCTTCTTAAACTGACTTCCTCTTGCACTAAGAGGAGGCACATGCAGCGATTGCCGCACAGAATACATTCACTTCATGATATTCCTGCTTTATGAAAATGTAGAATACTAAGATAAATTTTCATGATGAAATGCATTAAAGTAGGTATTAAACATGCACGGTAGTGCTGCTCCCTCACAGTAAGAGGTCCCCAAGTGTATATTCAGTGTAGAGAACTTTATGGCAGGTGTGACGAGGCTCCAAAATACTGGATGTATGAATGGGTATCGCACAGGTTTAACTTAAATATTGTGTAAATGTTGGGTTTGTGATCTGGTGGTCGGAGACATGAACACAGAATTCAATGGATGTTCTTCTGAGCGGGCTTTCTTTATTGCATGCGTGCTGTCTCTGTCTGACGTAGCAAACTCCCAGTTCCTATCCTTCCTTTTTCTTTGGTTATGTGGAGAATCACCACAAGATTAACGTCTTTGTGAAACTAGTTATAAACTTAGACCACGGAGTGTTCAGAACTTTAAAAAAAAATCTTCGTTATACATGTTTAATTATGCCATCCATTCAGGGTTGCGCCCATCCCAGCAAGCATTGTGTGCGAGGCAGGAGCAAATCCTGAACAGAGTGCCAGCACATCGCAGGGTGAATACGAGCAATACATACACTAGCAGGGTCAATATAGCATAACAAAACCCCACATCCTACATGACTTTGAAAGGAAACTGAAGCACGCTGAGTAAACCCACCAGAAAAACATGTAAATTCAAGGCAGAGAACACCTGGGACCCCCTTGCTGTGACGCAGCAGTGCACCCTTCATGCCACCGTGCCCCCACATGATTAATACATGCTTTAATGCATTTCATCATGAAAATGATATCAAGTATTTATCTTAGCATTCTAAATGTCCAGAGAGCAGGAATATCATGAAGTGAATGTATTCTGTGTGGAGATCGCTGACTGTGCCTCCTCTCCGTGCAAGAGGACGTCAGTTTAAGAAGTGCGTAGCGATTAACATGGCTCGGGGAACACTTAAAACAAAGCATTTAATGTGCTACATAACTTATGATGGGATTTGAGAAAATCTAGTAAATTAAATATTCATTTTAAGATGAAGTTTAGTTTACGATGTTTACTTTAATGACAAATTACAAGAATAAAGTCAGCATGTCGACTTTAATCTCGACATAAACAGCAAGAATAAAGTAGAAATGTCCAGAATAAAGTAAACGTCAACTTTATTCTCATCATAAGCGTCGAGATTAAAGTGGAAATGTCGAGAATAAATTCAACATGTCGTCACACTATTACACAGTACCCAGGTACATTACACAGTATTGGGGAAAAAAAAAGTACAACTTGGCTTGCAATATTATCCAGTAGTATAGAAACAGTATTCACACATTTGAACATAATGATCCACATCCGACCTTTTAAAACCAAAGAAATTCCAGACAACAGACATGGCTCCTTTTTTTTGGCAAAAGTTCTTCTGTGTCATCATGTTCAACTTTATCGTCAGCTACAGCTTCAGTTTCAGAATGTTCTCTGTCCACTTTCACCGTTTCAATACCTCCACTAACGCATGTACTCCATTGCATGCGTATTTAGCGGTGCAGCAGTGAGAAAGGTCCCCCCTTAAACAGTTTCCCACTGCGCCACATTCCGAACGTTGTTTAGGCTGTTTAAACCGGTGTTGCGGTATAAGAAAAGTCAATATCATAACAAAAGTAAAAAACGGTTTTTGGTATGAACCGGTATACCGCCCAGCACTGTGGTGCATATGATATTATTTATGTTGACGTCAGAAACCATTTCATAAGGTGCCACATGAGAGGTTGGGCATCACATTAAAAGAAGTGGGAGTGATGTAGTGTGTAGATTGGTGCAAAGTTGGTTCAGACTCGGGAAGCAGAGGGTTATGGTGCTATGAACCTTATCAGAATTGGCTGCTGTTAACAGTGGTGTTCTATAGGGGCCTGGCCTTGGACCACTGCTGTTTTTAAAAAAAAAATGTATATGATATATGATTTGGATAGTAATATAAATAGAAAGCTGGTTAAATTGCAGATGATACCAAGCTAGGTGAATTGATAGATAATCTAGAATCCACTGAATCATTACAGAGGGACTTGACCAGCATACATAGGCTTGGGCAGATTTGTGGCAGATGAAATTTAATGTAAGTAAATATGAAGTATTTCAGATAGGAAGTAAAAATGTTTGGTTTGAATGGACAATGGGAGGTCTGAAAATTGAAAGTATACCTTATGAGAACAATTTAGGAGTCGTCGTGGACAACATTCAGAAGCTATTAAGAAGGCTAACAGAATGTAAGGTTATATATATAACACAATGTATACATTACATGTCTAAGGAATTTATGTTGAAGATTTGTAACGCGCTGGTTAGACCTCAGCTGGAGTACTTTGTTCAGTTTTGGTGTCTAGGCTACAAAAAGGACTTGGTAGTGCTAGAAAAAGGCCTGAGAAGAGCAATAAGGCTGATTCCAGGGCTACAGGGTATGACTTATGAGGAAAGATTAAAAGAGGTGAGCATTTTCAATTTAAGCAAAAGGTGGTTAAGAGGTGACATGATTGAAGTGTTTTAAATAATGAAGGGAAGTAGTACAGTGGATTGAGACTATTTAAGATGAGCTCACCAAGAGCACGGGGTCACAGTTGGAAACTTTTACAAGTAAATTTTACACAAACGTATAGAGAATTGGAATAAGTTACCAAGTAATGTTTTAGACAGTAGGACTTTAGGGACTTTAAAAACTAAACTTGATGTTATTTTGGAAGAGTTAAGTGGATAGAAGTGATTATCTTTATTGAGCTTTGATTGGCCTGTTCTTGTCTAGATTGTTCTAATGTGGATCTAAATTGAGAGATGTCTTACATTCAGTGGGGGTTGGCCTTCTTATCTACCTAATTATAATACAGCTCAATGACAGGGGTCTGCTCCTTTCCAGTAATTTCTAAACTGATTTAACACAGCAAATGGTAAACAGATTCAGTAAAAAAATAAAATAATTGTATAGTAGTTTTATCTGTTTACTCCTTTGTTAGGAAAACAGAGCTATCTACCCCTTCTACTAAAGGTTGTTTATTTTCAATCTGATGGTTGTCAGGTTTTCAGTAGCTGTTTCTGACTAATTGTCCTCCACCATCTCTCTATAGTGCTATTGATGTTATTAGATGCGAGGCACTCTAAATCCAGAAATGTACCATTTTTAGCCAAAAGATGAGATATGAACCAGCTTATGTCAATGATATGAATTGTCCAATTTTCATTCTTAGTGAACAAGTGATTTAGTATTGGTCCTTTTTGTTTTATAAATAGTGATTTAAAATGTTCATCAGTAGAATTTGTTGTGCTGGAATGTCCTTCTCTTTGATCGTTAAACTGCGTCCAGTCACAGTAGTATGGTTATACAGGCAACTTTCTAACTTGATCAGTGCTCTTTCAATCAGCTTTGCTTTCTTCCTACCTTCTCTTCTTATCACTCAGCATATTATTTTAAAGCACTGACTTGGCACATTACTTAAAATAGAACAACCTGTCACAACAATTTTGTCCAATGGTATGCGTAGTTTTTAAAAGAAACCAGAAGAATGATTGTTACAGGAAGAAATTGAAGGTCATTGCAAACAGCATTACAAACACTACCTTTTAAAATGCTAGATTACTTGACTCCACTAGAGCTGCAACAACCAATCAACAAATTAAATTATCAAATTCGTTGCCAACGATTTTCATTGTTGAATAGTTGAATTGGTAATGCCACACGCTTTACATTACATCATCACATTTGGCAGCAGTTCATTTCAGCATGGCAGAGACGGAGGGGGACAAAAGTCCAAAATTATGACTTAAAACGTCTAAAGTATGGGAGCACTTTGTGTTAAGATCTTCCAAAAAATGGTTATAAAATATGCAATGCAGAATTGGCATGGCACCTGAAGAGAAAGCACATGGGAGGGACTGAAAGTGTGCCTTCAACACGGTAAGCTAATATATTACTGTTTATTAGAGTGTTTTCACACTTAGACTTGAGAGCAGTCAACTAAGCTGTCTTCTGCTCCACCCGTTTGCTTTCAGACTTTAAGTGATTTTGCCATACTTGTGCATGCACATATTATGTAAATTTGTTATAAATAATGGAATAAAAATGATGGATAATTTGAAACAGGTTGTAGTCTTTGTGCTACTGGCATTAACTTGGTTTAATTATTACGCTTTGCGAGTGTGAAAGTGACCTTAAACACAACTTCAGGGCTATTGTTGAATTGGTAGTTATGGTGTAGATGTATTATTTAAAATCAGTCAGTTTCAAATGCAGACAGTGCCCAGGTATGAACGAGATCCATTTCTAAGTCTGTCATTAAGTTGAATTTGTAGGTAAGTCAGAACAGATGCATACTACTTATTTAGTCAATTCAGTTAGTCAAATGTTTGTAGTATATAATGTTACCTTTCTATGCATATACACTCAACACAGTGTTACTGATGAACTGTTGAAGGCACACAATGTTTTCATGCAAGGGAACGCTAACTTGCACCTGATGTAAATTTCAACTTCAGTCCTTTCTTGTTGACCCTCAGTGACCACCCTGCCACCAGAATTATGTAACCATGCAGACAAGAAAACATTCACTCATTGAAGGACCGTTTGTCTGAAGTATCAAACCTTGCACCTACACAATCCAATAATAAAAGCACACAGTGATAGCCAGATGTATACAAATTCTTAGCAAAAAATCCCCCAGACCCAGAGAAAAGATAAAAGTTTGTGTAGTCAAAAATGGAAAATTTTAAAGCAATGATTTGCATACTCAATCCAAGTCTTACTGTCCCTTCAATGATACATTTTAATAAACTGATGGAGAGGAGATAAAAGAAAATTTTTCAGAAAGTGATGACTTGAATTAAAGCTACCAACAGGAAACCTGCAATCACCATCAATATATGGACAAATCTGGCAACTATAGCTTATCTTGGTATATCATGCCATTTTATTGGAGAACACTGGAACATGAAGTCAATCTGCTTTACCACCATGCTGCTGGAGCGAAGACATAAAGCATCCAACATCGTTGACTGGATGGAGGAGATTGTATGCAGATTTGAAATTTTCCCAGCAAACGTTGTTGTTGTTGTTGTGCATGATAATGGTGCCAATATTGTTACATCCAGTCCTTTCAAAAGCTTTTGGAGCAGCATGCTGCCTTATGAAGTATTTTAAGAAAAGTGAATAAGCCTCCACAAAGCTAAAAGCAAAACAGCTACAGATGGGAACACTTGAGCACAAACTTGTACAGGTTGCAAGCACATGATGGAACAGTAAGTTCTACTTGATTATTAGACTGGTTGAGCAAAGGTGGCCTATAACTGCAACACCCTGCTGTTACACAGAGAAACAAGAAGTACTTTGAATTACAAGCTAAGCAATGGAGCCTGCTTGAAGAGCTTTCCACTGCTCTTAAAAACATGTTGAATGTGCCACTGTTTTTATAAGTGGCGAGAAATACCATGCAATTTCTTCAATACCCCAACTTGTATCAAGGCTAATGAAATCCATAATGGATGTGTGTTTGAGTCAAGTGCAGTGCAGGCTTTCCAAGTCATTGCTATGGAGCAGCTTCTGCAACAATGGAGGAAGGAGGCCACATTTTTAGACTCGCACCAAACTTAGTAGTCCTTGTTACTGCACGGAACCCACTGTTTAGAAAGCTGATGTGTCCGACACCTGCACAATTGTTCCATCTGCAAGCTAAAGTGCAAAAACAGGAGGCACTTGAAGTGAAAAGAAAAATGGGATCACCAACAGTGTCAGTCAAACGTCTGTGCTGCCAGTACCTTCACCAGTAATACAGCTGCTGGACCTACAGATGCTGTAACCGTCACTTCTCTTGGCTTGCTACTTGGCTCGGGAAGCAGCATTGAAGAAGACAAGAGATTTGGAAGCTAAAGAAATCTTTGGGAAGGTTTTAAAGAATGAAATCTTGGCATACTTTGGAGAGAAACAAACTGCCAAAGAAGAAAAACCATTACTTTGGTGGAAGACTAATCAGGCTAGATACCCCACTCTGGCCAGCCTTGTAAAGACCTGCCTATATATTCCTGCTACATCAACACCATCTAACCATCTCTTTTTGCTTTTAGGCAACAAATCTTCCAAAAAAAAGAGCCAGCCTTAGCCAAGAACATGTGGTGAGGCTTACATTTTTGCATTGCAATTCAAAACTCCTGTATATTTACATCCGTGGTGATACTGGTAAAGCAATTTCAGAGTTTGTTTTTAAAGCTACTTGTTTTTTGAGCCACTGTTAGAGCAATTTAAGTAACATAATTAAGTTAGTTATGTTTTACTGCAGAAAAAATTAGGTTTATTGCATTTTAAAATGTTTTTTCACATCATGTATGTTTTACTTTTTTGTTTTCTGTTTTGTTATACAGTATATTGTAGTTAGAAGGAACTCTTGCTCACATCATTGCAGAAATTATATAAAAAAATAAATTTTCAATAAAATTGTGGTGATAAATGTTTTTATTCCGATTAATATTGTAAACTTATTGTTCAGTGATTATAAAAAATAAATTCTAGAATATATACAAAACCTGCGGTGGGTTGGCACCCTGCCCGGGATTGATTCCTGCCTTGTGCCCTGTGTTGGCCGGGATTGGCTCCAGCAGACCCCTGGGACCCTGTGTTCGGATTCAGCAGGTTGGAAAATGGATGGATGGATATATACAATACCCTTAAAATGCATACTTTTTTAACTAAACATGTACACAAAATATTTATAATACATACTAGTCATTGCACTAGAACAGTAGTGCATACACATTAGTAGGAACAGTCTATATTAAATGGCAAGGGACTTTGACCTCATTCTTTTTGTTGGTCGTATTTTTCTTTCTTTCAGCCTTTCTTTAGTTGATGTTTACTTGTTGAGCTGACCGTTCTTCGCGGGCTGCCGCCGTGTATTATGTGTCTTTAATTTTCTGTGACAGTAATACTGTCTTGTACGGCTCTATTCAATAAGGGCGCGCACAAAAAGGCGAGCTTCAAAAGGGCGACCTCAATTGAGTGTGGCGAATAAAGGCGTTCGTAGATAATTTAGTTCAAACGGCTCTGGAATATGTGAAGAGCAACAAAGGTGCAGATCTTTATTTACGCACGTCTTTATTCGCTGCGACCAATTGAGGTCGCCCTTTTGATGCTCGCCTTTTTGTGCGCGCCCTTATTGAAGGATACCGTCTTGTATGTCCGCTGGCTTGTACGTCCGTAATATACCTTTAATTTTCTCTGGCGGTAATACAAGCGTGCACGTCGGTAATATGCCTTTAATCTCCTCTGACAGTAATGTGGCTGTAATATGCGTCACTGTATTGTGTACCTTTAATTTCCTGGTTTGTACTGGTTTGTATTTCCGTAAAACGCCTCTAACTTTCTCTGACAGTAATATCGCGCGTCGCCCTGTGCCCCGCGCATGCGCACTTCATCAGAGGACACCCACACACGGACACCTGGACACACATAGGGATTTTATATATATATATATATAGATGATATAAAAGAAAATAAAATGCTAATAATTACAACCCACAGTAATATTAATGTTAGTTAATTTAGCAATTTAGATGCAAATAAGTAAGCAACACAACAATATCCACTGTGTTGGAATATATTTTTCTTTGTGAAGTGTGACCAATCAGGGAATGAGATGATGTAATGAGCGGAATCCAATCAGGAAAGGGCCACATAATTAGAACAAACAAATCAGAGTGTAACCAAAATCTGTGTGTTCGGCCATCCACACCACAGTGCTGAGCCAACGTTTTCAGAGGTCTCTATTTTCGCCTTTCATTTTCACTACCCCACTACCTACATCTGAAAACAGAGACGCAGTAATGTGGACTGAGCCCAAGAACACTAGGAACATTACTAAAATTATGAAGAGAATACACTGTTCAGCCCAACAGAACTTGTCAGTACTGTCCACAATCTCCAAAACAACTTGAAGATGAGTTTTGAAGGCACCTAAAGACCTTCTCTCCACCAGTCTACTTGCTTATTGATTCCATGCGTCTCTGATACTCTGTATAGTTCAAAGATTAAATGGTATAATTAAAAAAAAGTGTTATTTGCTCAATATGGTGTCCTTTATCTTTTGTTATTTTGTGGTTTGGAGACCTGAAAACATTCAGTGTGAAAAATTTACAGTCAAGTACTGTAAACTAAGAAAGGGGGCAATTAGTTTTTTATGGGTTTAGTTAAATGTGTGTATCATTCTTTTTAAATGTCTATATTGTTCTTAGAGGATTTCTTATTCATTTCTATGGACGGGAATACTCTGCTACATGCTTCAAACATCTATCCCTAGTGCATGGGAGATAATCATTCAGTGGCACTATTTGTTTTACATTGCATGAGTCTGTTGCACTAGGAACCAATTCCAGAACATTATTCTCAGAGTTTTTGTTAATCGAGGGTAGTATTGTATTAAAAAATATGAAGAAGCATGAGAAACTTTGTCCAACAATCAACCAAAAGTTAGACTAAGAACTGATAAGTCAAAAAAGATGAATGTTGTTGAACTTAACAAATTAGGTAAAACATTTTTTTTAAAAAAGCCCCAGTTGGTTAGATGAGTACAAGATTGGATCTTTGGTCGCTCATACCATCTGTAATTTTGATGTTGGGATAGAAATGCACATTAAAGTATTATATCAACCTGGAAATATTGTGGAGTAATGTTCATGTTTTCGTTATGTTTTGCAGCTGTTGGTTAAAGTTGGACTTGTGGCTTTTTGGATTCAACTAGGTATCAGGATAATGCCAAAAATTGGTTGCTTCAATAAGCAAATTGCATCGTTGCACTGATGGGCATTTCTTTATGATGGTGTTTCTAAAAATCACTCAATCAATAAAAAAAAATGTTATGAAGAAAAGTACACAATATATGGTTTGGATTGACTAGGTTATTCCATAAGCATAGACCTAAAGATTTAGAATTTGGAATGTCTATATGAATAAAGCCTACAGTATATTTACCTACCCCCCTAAACCCCATTTGTTCTCCAGATATTATAAGAAAAGGTGGCTTTCTACATTTTCTATGCCATATGAGATTACTGGTATAAAGTACTTTCTTTCATTTCCTTTCACAAAGTGCTGTTTTACTATAGTAATGAGATACAGTTAGGTCCATAAATATTTTGACAGAGACAACTTTTTTCTAATTTTGGTTCTGTACAGTACCACAATGAATTTTAAATGAAACGACTCTGATGCAGTTGAAGTGCAGACTTTCAGCTTTAATTCAGTGGGGTGAACAAAACGATTGCATAAAAATGTGAGGCAACTAAAACATTTTTTTATCACAATCCCTTCATTTTAGGGGCTCAAAAGTAATTGGACAATTGATTCAAAGGCTATTTCATGGGCAGGTGTGGGCAAGTCCGTCGTTATGTCATTATCAATTAAGCAGATACAAGGCCTGGAGTTGATTTGAGGTGTGGTGCTTGCATGTGGAAGATTTTGCTGTGAACTGACAACATGCGGTCAAAGGAGCTCCCCATGCAGGTGAAAGAAGCCATCCTTAAGCTGTGAAAACAGAAAAACCCATCCGAGAAATTGCTACAATATTACAAGTGGCAAAATCTACAGTTTGGTACATCCTGAGAAAGAAACCAAGCACTGGTGAACTCCGCAACGCAAAAAGACCTGGACGTCCTTGGAAGACAACAGTGATGGATGATCGCAGAATCATTTCCATGGTGAAGAGAAACCCCTTCACAACAGCCAACCAAGTGAACAACATTCTCTAGGGGGTAGGCGTATCGATATCCAAGTCTACCATAAAGAGAAGACTGCATGAAAGTAAATACAGAGGGTGCACTGCAAGGTGCAAGCCACTCATAAGCCTCAAGAATAGAAAGGCTAGATTGGACTTTGCTAAAGAACATCTAAAAAAAAGCCAGCACAGTTCTGGAAAAACATTCTTTGGACAGATGAAACCAAGATCAACCTCTACCAGAATGATGGCAAGAAAAAGTATGGAGAAGGCGTGGAACACCTCATTATCCAAAGCATACCACATCATCTGTAAAACACGGTGGAGGCAGTGTGATGGCTTGGGAGTGCATGGTTGCCAGTGGCACTGGGACACTAGTGTTTATTGATGATGTGACACAGGACAGAAGCAGCTGAATGAATTCTGAGGTGTTCAGAGACATACTGTCTGCTCAAATCCAGCTAAATGCAGTCAAATTGATTGGGTGGCGTTTCATGATACAGATGGACAATGACCCAAAACATACAGCCAAAGCAACCCAGGAGTTTGTTAAAGGAAAGAAGTGGAAAATTCTTGAATGGCCAAGTCAGTCACCTGATCTTAACCTAATTGAGCATGCATTTCACTTGTTGAAGACTAAACTTCGGACAGAAAGGCCCACAAACAAACAGCAACTGAAAGCCGCTGCAGTAAAGGCCTGGCAGAGCATTAAAAAGGAGGAAACCCAGCATCTGGTGATGTCCATAAGTTCAAGACTTTAGGCTGTCATTGCCAGCAAAGGGTTTTCAACCAAGTATTAGAAATGAACATTTTATTTCCAGTAATTTAATTTGTTCAATTACTATTGAGCCCCTGAAATGAAGGGATTGTGTTAAAAACATGCTTTAGTTGCCTCACATTTTTATGCAATCGTTTTGTTCACCCCACTGAATTAAAGCTGAAAGCCTGCACTTCAACTGCATCTGAGTTGTTTCATTTAAAATTCATTGTGGTAATGTACAGAACCAAAATTAGAAAAAAGTTGTCTCTGTTCAAATATTTATGGACCTAACTGTATATGCAGTCATGGCCGAAATTATCAGCACCCCTGGAATTTTCCCAGAAAATGCAACATTTCTCCCAGAAAATTATTGCAATTACAAATGTTTTGGTATACACATGTTTATTTCCTTTATGTGCATTGGAACAACACAAAAAAAAGGAGAAAAAAAAGCCAAATCTGACATCATTTCACACAAAACTCAAAAACCGGGCTGGACAAAATTTTTGGCACCTGCAACTTAATATTTGGTTGCACGCCCTTTGGAAAAAATAACTGAAATCAAGCGCTTCCTATAACCATCAACAAGCTTGTTATACCTCTCAACTGGAATTTCCGACCACTCTTCTTTTGCAAACTATTCAAGGTCTCTCAGATTTGAAGGGCCCAGTGCAGCAGTGTGTCTGTTTGCGGAGAGAGCGTTGACCTTGTTGAGAGGTTTACTTACCTGGGCAGTGACATTCATGTCTCTGGTGACTCTTCCTATGAAGTCAGTAGACGGATTGGGAGAGCATGGGGGGGTCATGAGGTTGCTGGAAAGGAGTGTGTGGCGCTCCCGATATCTATGCAAAGACGAAGGTCCAAGTCTTTAGAGTCCTGGTGCTTCCTGTCTTGCTATATGGTTGCGAGACATGGACGCTATCCAGTGACCTGAGACAAAGACTGGACTCCTTTGGTACTGTGTCTCTCTGGGAAATCCTTAGGTACCGTTGGTTTGACTTTGTGTCGAATGAGCGGTTGCTCATGGAGTCACATTACCTGCATTGTGAGGGAGCGACAGTTACGGCACTACGGCCATGTGGTGCGTTTCCCTGAGGGTGATCCAGCTCGTAAGATGTTGGGGACCCGAGTGGCTGGGCCAGACCAAGGGGTTGCCCATGTAACACCTGGCTGCAGCAGATAGAGGGTCATTTCCGGCAGGTGGGACTGGACTGCGTGTCTGCCTGGGTTTCCAACCAGAAACCGAGTTGTTTTGTTGTGTAGTGGGTTCTCTACAGTGCATGCTCCTCAACTTGATTTAACTTGAATGCAATATTAGGTAGATCAGTGTGTATATATCTATATATCTCTATATATATTATATATCTATATATAAAATCTGGATGCTGTATAGCGCCTGACCCGGCACAGACTGATGCAGAGGCACGTACAAAATGAACACAGGCTTTATTATTCTTCAACTGTGGGACACGTCTTCCCCGTGCCACACAGCCCAAAACAGTCCCAAAGCACAATTGCAACACCACCAAAACACTCTTCCTTTACCACCAGACCTCCTCTAGCTTAGTCCTCCTCCTTCCGACTCTCGAGTGGTGGTGGCTGGCCCTTTTTATAGCCCACCCGGAAGCATTCCAGGTGCTTGACCACCTGGTCCTAATTGCACTTCTGGGTGGGGCTGAAGATTTGTCCAGCCGGGCTGTTGACTCCATGCAGCTCCCCCTAGCGGCCATCCGAGCTCCCAACCAGGCTGTGGAAGACTCCATCTCCCATGGAGCCATGCGAAAGGTTGGGGGATCACCGTCCACCAGGGAGGCTGCCACCAAGCGTCCCGGGGGAGGTACTGAGCTGCCCATGGTTGCTTCCCCGGAACAGATGCAGCAGGGGCGTTCCTGCCGGGCATGGGACCCGGCTGTCCATCACAATATATATATATATATATATAAGAGAGAGAGAGAGAGATATATGTTCATAATCACTGTTTTCTTTCAATTTTATAAATAACTCAAAATATTTTAACACTGATGGCAGAAACCTAGTGTAAAACTCAAACGTTTTGTAAATTGCACATTTTTGTACACTGTAACACATTGATTTTATTTTTTCTTTGAAGCTTAGTTTCTAGTTGTTCAGTTATCAGAATTTTTGCAGTTTCAGTGCCTGTCGGTAGTTACATAAATACGTACACTATTAAAATAATCCAAACTCTTGCACTAGCTTTTATATTAATGTCTGCTCCTTATATTCCTTGAGCTCGTAAACTAAATGGACTCTGTAAGACTTGCTTAAAAATTTTGAGTCTTTTGTTCTTAGTAGCAAAATTCAAATAGAACACATGGACATGGGTCACATTATAAAGATTATGTGAAATTTGCAAGTTGCAAACCGATTTGCATTCTCCCATTAACAAAACAAATCTACCAGGTCATGTCACTGAGTAACAGTTGATAATGTTTTCTAAATCTTAAGGAGCAAAAACTTTCAAGAGCAAGATGCACAGTGGAGTTGTGCTCTTATAACCTTCTTTTTATTTATTGCAGTTAATCAGAGAAGCAGTTGGAATGTAGTATGGTAGAGAATAAACAGAAGAGTCCCATCTAAACCACGTGGAGAAATGCAAGCATGTAACGCTAAACTTTCTAAAAAAAAAAAAAAAAAAAAAAAAATGTATTAGATATTTGACAGATTGCCATTTTCTGTTAGTGTAGCTAATGAACTTTAAATAAAGGAACATCAAATTGGTCAAAATTGGATGGAAGTTAGTGAATGTTTGTGCCACAAAAGACATACTGTACACATTACATATTACATTCACCTCAAGTTTAACAAACTCAGAAATTGAAAAAAAATCTTTTAAGTATTAATAATGTATAGAAACAAAACTAAATTGCCCAAACATGATTGGGGATCTGTTAAGCTGCTGTCATCTTTTTGCTATTTTAGTTATTTTTTGACATTATTTCATTCAGTTTTATCTGCTTTTGATTCATTTTAACTTAAAACACACATTTAGTGCTTTGTAAATACAGTATCTGTTTCATTTTAGATTATTTATGTGCACTCTTGTTCACTTCATTTCAGGGTGATGAGATGGTCCCATTAAAACAAGATGTGCGTCCAGGTAAGGATTTTTAACTCACAGTTAAGTAAAATCAAAAAGCTGTGAGCTACAAAACTTTATCTGGACTAAAGCGTGCTGTTTTTAATAGGCCAATCTTATTATCTTTACTGATAGTGTATATTCCTGTCATCTACAAATATTAATAGTGTCATCTATCTTTTTTGTGATTTTGTTCTTTTAAGAATAATATTTTTATATTGTAGAATGATTAAAACTTTGAAAGTCAGCAGTTTGTACCTTTTTGTTCTGTTTATAGAGGTATGAAGTTCTTACCGTAATTCACTTTTCCATGACAAATATGCTACGATGGACAGGCTCTCTCTCCATCAAGGCTTTCTTTTGGAACCCTGTGATCCTGAAATTGGATGGACCAGGTTCAATAAATTAATTAAATCAAAACATGCTTAAAATAAATGACTTGCTTGTTATATTTACCTATAATAGATGTTTTTGTGTAAGAATCTGTATCAACAACTAGCCAACTAGAAAACACAATTTCTAAGTTTCTGATATTAAATTCCATTTAGGTGTATATTTTTCTTGCATATCAAATGTACTTTTTAATAGTGTGTTTTTTTTGTTTTTTTTTGGTGCTGTCTCTGCCTTTAATGTGTATTGCCATTCTGTAGGATATGCTCTTTTTTCTTTTTTAATTGCACTGCTATAACTGATCTTTGGCAAACTCAAGAATGCCAAGCTTGAGTCTAATCCGCACAATAAGTTGACTGTTCTATTTACCAAGTGTGTAAACAATTTGTATATACTTTTTAAGTTTACTTAATTAGCTGACACCTTTATCCAAGGTGACTTAACAATGTTTATGATACAGTTGGTTACCATAGATACTCGCGTATTAGTCAATCTCGCAGATAAGTCGAGTGTATTTTTAAGCCGAAAGTTACGAAATTTGTTATGACCCGCGTACAAGTCGAGGGTAAAACTTGACAGCTATCAGAGATGAAAGGCAACAATCAGCTGTTAATGGCAACAAAACTCACTGTCACGTCACAGGCATTCCCTCTGTGCTTGGAGAAATGCTAGACTCATTGACTCGGCAACTAATCCTTGCGTGTACGTGAGTTGCGAAATGTAAACAAAGGCAAGATGGCATCGACATGTCACAAGGGAGCGAAGCGAGTGCAGAAAAGAAAACACTCGGCAGACGATGTTTTGCACATTATCGCTGAGTCGGACTCTGATTTTTCAGAATCGGATTTTATTGACAGTGATCAGGAATCGAGTAAGAGAGTGAGAAGCCGGCATCAGCTGATAGGACACCAGCCGATGCCGCGCCAGCTGAACGCATTCACGCAGCCGATGCATCTACGGCAAGGTTCACGTGGAAGGAATACCCAGACATTGATCCGTGGGAGCCGAACTGGCTACCGGACTTCACAAGACAGCATGGCTTGCTGTTGGACATGATCACCCTCTGCTGGACTACTTCAGGCTGCTCTCTCTTGATGCTGCTTTTCAGCTACTGTCAGACAAGACAAACAGGTAGGCAGAGAAATTTTTTGAATTGCGGGCTGCGCTTGCATCGCATTGATAGCGTGCCTTGCCTTGGTTCTTTTGATTCCAAATCTGGTTGCACGTGGCAGCTAATGGTATGTTTGTTATCCAAAACCTGCTAATGCTCAAATTCAAGTATTTCACAGTTTAAAGAATTATTTAATGAAATTAGAAAAAAACTAGCTAATTAGCAATAGTATTGCTGGCTTATAATTATTTCAAAGACCATGGGAAACGGCAGATGACCGGTGATTTAAAACCGTGAAGCGTTAAGTGTACAATGTCATTACCCAAATTCTATGGACAATTGTGTTGCCCCGTGGATAAGTCGACCCTGTTTTTTTTTAATGAATTTTAAGGCATAAATTTTTCGACTTATACACGAGTATAAACGGTAAATTTCTTTTGGTTTTCCAATTGGAGCACAGGCAGGTCAAGTGACTTGCTCATGGTCACATGGTGTTAGTAGCAGGATTTGAACACATAGTTAAACTTATTTTAAATTTAATTAGTGACCCTGTGTTAGGATATAGTGGGTTAGATAATAACTGACTAAATAATGTAATAGTACCATGTAAAAGAATTACTTGATTATTTCTGATCTGTGTAAAGTTTATATTGAATTGATATATTTCAGTAAAATCAATCACTTTTAATTTTTATAAAGAACTATTAAAACATTTTTTGCCAGATTGATTTTTATTTTTACAATTTACCTGCATCTATTCATATTTTTGTGTAAATTACATAATTTCTTTTTCAACAGTCTTTTTTAATCAGCCAGACTCTTGTCATTATTGTGAAAAAGCTCTCTGTTTCAGTATCAAAGTTAAATATTTGAGTACTCTTGGGTGTATCAATGTATCAACCATTATATCAGTTTCAGGATCAAATTTGATATTACAGTAATCCCTCCTCCATCGCGGGGGTTGCGTTCCAGAGCCACCCGCGAAATAAAATCCGCGAAGTAGAAAACATATGTTTATATGGTTATTTTTATATTGTCATGCTTGGGTCACAGATTTGCGCACAAACACAGGAGGTTGTAGAGAGACAGGAACGTTATTCAAACACTGCAAACAAACATTTGTCTCTTTTTCAAAAGTTTAAACTGTGCTCCATGACAGGACAGAGATGACAGTTCTGTCTCACAATTAAAAGAATGCAAACATATCTTCCTCTTCAAAGGAGTGCGTGTCAGGAGCACAGAATGTCACATAGATAGAGAAAACAATCTCTAGCAAACAAATCAATAGGGCTGTTTGGCTTTTAAGTATGCGAAGCACCGCGGCACAAAGCTGTTGAAGGCGGCAGCTCACACCACCTCCGTCTGGAGCAGGGGGAGAGTAAGCAATCTAGCTTCTCAGCCATCTGCCAATAGCGTCCCTTGTATGAAATCAACTGGGCAAACCAACTGAGGAAGCATGTACCAGAAATTAAAAGACCCATTGTCCGCAGAAATCCGCGAACCAGCAAAAAATCCGCGATATATATTTAAATATGCTTACATATAAAATGTGCGATGGAGTGAAGCCGCGAAAGGCGAAGCGCGATATAGCGAGGGATCACTGTATATGGTATGTTCTGGCTAATGAGACACTCTGATTTGAAGATTCACTATTAGATGTGTTAAAAAAGCCACACATTTTATCATCGTGTGAGGTTTGCCATGTTTTTCACATTGGAGATGTTGCAGCCCTAAATCGTTCAAACCCTACTCATGCAAAATAGTGAACAGTGAAACATGTTAATGCCCCATGCTGCATTTTTATGCCATTATTGGCCAATACTATCGGTAAGGCTGACAAATCATACAATTCCTACTTTAATTTCTACTCTAAAGTATTGAGTTAGTCAGAAATATATCTTTTTATAATGGAGTGGTGTAAAAAAATCATAAAAGTATGATGTGTTTTTTTAAACGAGAACCTTATCAATATTATGAAGTTTTAAAGAGAACAGTAGGATACGTGCGGAGTTTTGAAGGAGAGAAGACATAGGTCTATAGTGCTGCCTGCAAAGTAATTGCAAATAAACATTTTCCTTCTTTAGACTGGGAATAAAGTCAGTTAGAAATAAGAAAGAAGAATCTGAGAAAAGTAGCAGCAGAGGGTTTTTCTTTTTTTTGTGTTGGTTTTATGCCAGATGAACTGTACAAATAAAGGGAATGTGCAGAGTTTGGAATGATGCTGTGTCTGTAAACCAAGGGTGAAACATATCTGAAAAACCTTGTTATACTTGCATTTGGTCCTATTGATTTGACACAAAGCAGCATCCTGCTGGCTGACTAATTTGTCTGAAGACATTTCTTTGGCCCTTGATTCAGTATGTTTCCCTCCATTGCATCTCTACATAAATTTCACTGCGGTTCAAAAAATACTAGCCTTACTTACACTTGAAAAGTTCAGCACATGCAATACTTGAATGATAAATGGAATTGATTGCAAATTGTCATTGTTATGTTTTTGGACAATATTTAATTATTGGGCTGCCGTTTTTGAAATTAACCTTCCAAACTTGTAATGTTAATTTTCAAGTATATTATGTTGAAGTGTCAAATGTAATATCGACCTTGCAAAGTGTCCAAAGCTTGAGGGTATTGGTTGCAAAGTATCTTAACAGGATTGGCAACTGTAGCAAGCAGGTTCGTTAATAGATATTTTAAACTTCTCACATTTGCACTAGTACCTAAGTTTGACAGCTACTATAAGATATAAAGCTAATTAGCTTTTCTGGTAATGGAATCATTTATACTTTGTTTTGCCAGTGCAATTAATTTTCTGGTCTTAAGTTATAAAAAATGGCCTTTCACTTTTTTTGCCTGTTTCTTTTTTTGGGTTATTCTAGGTAGTGGTATTTGCTTTCCTGTTATCAAAAATTGCATTTTTGGAAATGATCCCAAGCTATCTAATCAAGAAGAACTGCCTTCAACTTTTAAAAATGAAACAACAGAATCATCCTCCATGAAGCAGGCTCTTAAACTTCTATTTTGTGCTGCAGGCTTACAGGTAGGTGCATTTGTTTTGCATGAATGAACTCATAAAGTGAGTTTGACAGTAGATGTTTAAAAGTTGTTGAATTGATTGTGTAAGTCTAAAATTTAGTTTGTTTTTCAATCTCTAGTACTTAACCATGTCCCACAAAACATTGTAGTAATTCATCATCACAAGTAAATTTCTTTTACTGATGCCTTATTCTGAATGTATAATTTGTGTTCACTTTTATAGTAATTTTTGCTCTGTCACTTACTGATCCTGAAATAGACTGAATTTAGTCCAGAGTATTGAATGGGCACCAGCCAAATTAATCCAATGTAAAACATTGTGAATGCAAAGTGGGTCATCCTGTCTGTACTATTTTGATTTCAGTAGCATAACAAATTGAATTTTCCCCTTTGGTTCTCTAGATCTGGTTCAGGTGTCGATTCCTTTTTGTCTTGATTTTGTTTTTTCCCATAAGGAAAAAAAAAAATATGTAAACTTTACTCTTGATTAAAGTGACTCAGCTGTTCTTATTACAATAATAAGTTAGCTATGTCCTGTAGGTGCATTACTTATCACTGTTTGAACACTGGTGTCATCTACTAGACGTATGTATGAACACTGGTGTCATCTACTAGACGTATGTATCGGCACTTCTCCTTCAGTGTGCAAATTATAAACATTTATTGCTTGCTTGTTGATGCAGTGCATTTACTTTATACAGATGGGTTGAACTTTTTTTTCACTGGTAGTAAAAACTTATAACTCTTATACCATCAGCATGAAGAATACACCATCAACATTTCAGATTCCTCCCGAGGTGCAACATATTAGGCTGGGTTATATACTTATAAGTCACTTTGTCAAGAAATAAGTAGTATATAGGAACTTCTTGAAAACAACTGCCAAAATGAGCACTGCCTATTGAGGATTTGGGAAAGGAACATTCCAGGCTTTAGTAACGCCTACAATTTTTTATACTAAGGGAAAAAAAACAATGTTTTTATATTTTATTTTTACATATTTATTTATACAGTGATCCCCTGCCACATTGTGGTTCAGCTATTGCGCCCCCAATTTATTGCGGATTTTTCTGTTGAACATATCTAATTTTATACGTACATTGTACACTACAGTAGACAGAGTTTTGCGTTACAGTACCCAAATGATTTCTTACAAGGCCCGTAATTGGCTGAAAGAGGAGACTCAACCAATCAGAGCGGGATTTTCATTCTCTTGGGCTTTGATTGGCTGCTGCTAACGTGGTGTAATCTCGCAAGAACAGTGAGTGTGGGTCCCAGACGCATCTCAGTTCTTTGCGTATCGCGTACCTTGCTTGTGTCCGATTGTTGTGAGCAAACTTCTTGTGAACTTTTCATTTTGTTTTAAGCCCTACGATGGCTACCAAGCATCCTGCATCTTCTAAGCCTTCTGGTAGTAGTGAGCCTAAGCGCCAGAGGAAGACCTGGACCATTCAGAAGAAAGTAAAACTCCTGGATATGAGCTTTACACAGACGTTGTTCACTGTTACAAGTTTATAGGTGTTTAAAGCGTGTGTGACGGGTATTTTAAGGCTTAAACTTTGAAAAAATGTTTATTTATATGGTCTTTCTATATTGCGGATTTTCACCTATCGCTGATGGGTCTGGAACGTAACTTCCACGATAGGCAGGGGATCACTTTTTATCCTTAAGATTTTTATTTGCCCTTATTGTCATTACATTCAGCAGTTTGTTGATGCCACTGCTTGATATCACCAGGAGGCGGGGTTTGAATACTAGCCTAGGATTTGCACATTCTACCAGAGCCTGCTCAATTTTTTTGTTGAGTGTGTTAACAGTATTTAAACTTATTACTCTAAATGTGTCCATTGTAAGTGAATGGTTGTATGACTATATCCTGTGATGCATAGCCCATAAATTGTTTTTGAAAATGAAATGGATGATTTTTGCATTTAGAAATGAGCTCTAGCAATTCCATTATAATTTTGAGGTTTCTGTGGGATCTCACCAGTTTATTGATATGCCTGTATAATGTCACACTGTTTATAGTGCATACCAATTCTGCTCTTCTAACCCAAGTTCTCAAGATAACTTCTTTAATTACAAAAACATACTAAGAAAGAAGTATTTAAAAAACAAAGCTTTTTTTTTCTGGGAGCAAAGTAGTAGTTTGCAGAATGTAAATACCAAAGATCCAACCTGACTCTTCCCAGAGCAGGAGAATTTCCCCAGTCTGAGACCAAATAATTAAGATCTTTATCTGGGAAGCAAACATTGCTGACAAAATTGAAGTTCATTACTTGAGAGGATCTATTGAGAGTACAGCAGTCTTGTACAACATATTATAGATGTAGCTTTTTCAAATAATGTGAGAAAAGTCCACTTAATACGAAATCTAGTTTAAACTAAAATGATAAATTGCCAGGTAAATGAATTATTCCTGAAATTACAGTGAAATTTGATATTAAGAAGTGCCTATTTTCTGAGATGTTGTAAAGCACAAATAAATAGCAAAGGATGCGAACGCATACTGTACATTTATGGTTGAAGTGAAATGTTGGTGTTAGTACAGCTCTTTCATAGCTACAAGAGACTGGGTTTGAACCCTTGCCTGGTCAGTTTTTTTTTTACATTTCATGTTTGGAGTTTGCTTAGGTACTTCAGTTTTTACCACACATAAAAAAACTGTGTTGGGTTCTGTGTATATTGTAGATTAATCTGGTGTGTGTCAGTGTGTCCAGTAATGAACTGGTGCTCTGTACAAGGTTGGATTCTGCTTTGTGTCCTACTTTTGGATAAGGAGAGTTCAGTAAATAGATTGGTAGATGATACCTGAGATGTGATAACATGACATTATTTTCATAATTTCATTATGATGTCTATGCTGCCTCTATTTACTGCTGCAGTTTTTTCTTTCAGGTTTCCTATTTGACATGGGGTGTCTTACAAGAACGTGTCATGACGAGAACATATGGAACCACTGAGACTGAACTTGGAGAAAAATTTAAGGATTCCCAATTTTTGGTTTTTATGAACCGCATTTTGGCATTAACTGTAGCTGGTGTCTACTGTGCCTTCACCAAGCAGCCTCGACATGGAGCACCCATGTACAAGTATTCATTTGCCTCTCTCTCTAACATCTTGAGCAGCTGGTGTCAGTATGAAGCTCTTAAATACATCAGTTTTCCAACACAAGTACTAGCAAAGGCTTCAAAAGTCATCCCTGTAATGCTGATGGGAAAGATTGTATCTCGGAAGAGCTATGAATATTGGGAGTACTTTACAGCAGTCTTAATTTCAGTAGGAGTCAGTATGTTTTTGCTTTTCAGTGAAACTAATAAGCACCCATCCAAAGTCACTACCTTTTCTGGCCTCCTCATTCTCACTGGTTACATCGCATTTGATAGCTTCACATCCAATTGGCAAGATAACCTTTTTAAGTACAAGATGTCTTCTGTGCAAATGATGTTTGGAGTCAACCTCTTCTCTTGCCTTTTCACTGTTGGTTCTCTTCTGGAACAGGGTGCTTTTTTTGAATCTGTCAAATTCATGAGTCGTCACTCTGAGTTCACGTTCCACGCATTGCTTCTTTCTGTCTGCTCGGCTTGTGGCCAGCTGTTCATTTTCTACACAATTAGCCAGTTTGGTGCTGCTGTTTTTACCATCATAATGACATTACGACAGGCCATTGCCATTCTTCTGTCTTGTTTTATCTATGGTCACACTATCACATTATTTGGTGGTCTAGGTGTGATGATTGTCTTCTTAGCACTCTTCTTACGAGTTTATGCCCGTAGTCGAATGAAGAAGAGAATGAAAAAAACTGCATTCAATCAAACACCGGTTCAAAAGGTGTAACAGCAGAAGGTAAATGTAGACATACTTGCAAAAGAAAAATACTTTCAAATAAGGATTTCCCAGTATAGCACAGTTAGACAGTGGGAGTTTGTACATCTTTAGTTAATTTCATTTTATTTATATGTGCTTTATTTTTTTTAATACATTTTAAGATATTACCAAATTTATGTTGATTTTCATCCCACCATAATTAACGGATTTTAAGTGTCATTTAAGTTCTTTTTTTTTCTTCAGTATACAGTACATTTAACTATTTCTAATTGCTGCAGACCAAACAGTATATCAATGAAATGTAATCTGTCATACTCATTCCTACAAGTAAAAGTGATTTTGGGAGAAATTATACCAGATATGTATTTTTTTAATAGACAGTTTTCAGTCTTCTTTTAGATTGTCTACTTATAATATCTAATTAGGGAAAAACTATTTCTGACTGTTACCTATTTCTGATGAGAAGCACTACATATTTTGGTCAGTTTTAACAAACAGCTTACAGGAATTATTTACGATATTCCATATTTTCACACTCTATTACAAACATTTTTCTTATATTTGGATAAAGTCCCATTTATTGCTTAATAGCTACTGTGAAGAGAAGATTGTCGTTCCTCTTAGGAAAGCAGAAAAAATTAAATGACTACTACATTATCAATAATTGGAGAAAGGACATGGAAGAAATAAGCCAGTCAAGCTGCAGGTAAACCTCAAATGCAACATTCCCAATTCTGTATGCAGATGTTTCTGGTTTTGTCATATTGTGTTATTTTTTTATTCTGCTTTTTTTTTTTGTTGTCCTGGTGTCTGTCTTTCTACTTTCATTTTATAATACCACAGCCAAGCTAGTTATTTAAGTATGGTACAGTATGTATTTTTCAGTTCTTTAGTAAATGCAAGAGATTTTTGCTTTCTCCATTTGTAAATTTTAGTATTCAGGTGAAAATGATTGATTGAAACTTACAAATAAAAAGGTGCTCCAACCTAATTTTCAGAACCATATGTTTTTAATGGTTAGAAGGTTGCCTGTTTCTCTTTGTTGTAACACTATAGTTGCTTTTCAGTTTCAGGGACTGAAACTTTGAATGTAGTAAAGACTACTTCTGGATACTTGTAAAAAATGTAAGTAAAATGATGTACAGTAATGCTGTTATTGAATAACAATGTAAATAATGGTACAATTATAGTAGAGAAGTTAATATGTAGAACAATTTGATTAAATGTAGGTACTATTATAAAAAAAATGAAGACAATGTAAAATTTAATGGAATTTGCATATATTATAATGCAAAAATAATGATTGTGTGTGCATAAGAGGTGTGTTTGAATACATATACTTTTCCGTGCTAGGCATATCTTAAACTAAGCAACAAGAGTTACCCTTACTGCTATGTAGTATGGTTCTTGAAGTGCGATGGAGACAAGAATTACTTCAGAATTTTGTTTTATAAAATGGAAAGTATCTTTTGTACGGTTTTTAAATTTTATTTACACCACCTGTATTCTCTGAGCATACCAATATCCAGTGTTGTTAAAATGCACCTGTGCCACTGTAGTATGACCCCAGTTATTTGTAAAGTCGTGGCCAAAAGTTTTGAGAATGACACAAATGTTAATTTTCACAAAGTTTGCTGCCGTAGTTTTTATGATGGCAATTTGCATATACACCAGAATGTTATGAAGAGTGATCAGATTAATTGCAAAGTCCCTCTTTGTCATGAAAATGAACTTAATCCCAGAAAAACATTTCCACTGCTGTAGTGAAGAAGGCTTCAGGGCACACAAGAAAGTTCAGCAAGCACCAGGCCCATGTCATAAAGTTAATTCAGTAGCAGGATCTGCATCTGCACGCACAGTGAGGCGAAGACTTTTGGAGGATGGCCTGGTGTCAAAAAGGACAGCAAAGAACCCACTTCTCTCCAAGAAAAACATCAGGGACAGGCTGATATTCTGCACAAGGTACAGGGATTGGACGGCTGAGGACTGGGGTAAAGTTATTTTCTCTGAATCCCCTTTCTGATTGTTTGGGGCATCCGGATAAAGGATTGTCTGGAGAAGAAAAAGGTGAGCGCTACCATCAGTCCTGTGTCATGCCAACAGTAAAGTATCCTGAGACCATTCATGTGTGGGGTTGCTTCTCGGCCAAGGGAGTGGGCTCACTCACAATTTTGCCTAAGAACACAGCCATAAATAAAGAATGGTACCAAAATATCCTTCGAGAGTAATTTCTCCCAACCATCCAAGAACAGTTTAGTGATGAACAATGCCTTTTCCAGCATATGGAGCACAGTGCCATAAGACAAAAGTGATAACTAAGTGGCTGGGGGAACAAAACATCACAATTTTGGGTCCATGGCCAGGAAACTTCCCAGACTTTAATCCCATTGAGAACTTGTGGTCAATCCTCAAGAGGTGGGTGGACAAACAAAAACCCACAAATTCTGATGAATTCCAAACATTGATTATGCAAGAATGGACTGCCATCAGTTAGGATTTGGCCCAGAAGTTGATTGACAGCATGCCAGGGCGAATTGCAGAGGTCTTGAAAAAGAAGAGCCAACGCTGCAAATATTTAACTCTTTCATAAACCTAATGTAATTGTGAATAAAAGCCTTTGAAACTTATGAAATGCTTGTAATTATACTTCAGTATACCATAGTAACATCTGACAAAAAGATTTAAAAATACTGAAGCAGCCAACTTTGTGAAAACCAATACTTGTGTCATTCTCAAAACTTTTGGCAACGACTGTATATGGCTACATGTAGAAAGAAAATACCAGAACCTGGATTCAAGTGTTTTCACCCCTTGCATCTATACATAGATGGTACGTTCTCAATGACAAACAGCAGCTTTGATGGTATGATTCCTCATTTTTCATTTAACGTAATCATTCTTAACAATTTTGAAACTAATTTAAATCAGAAGGTTTTCTTATAAAGGTACCTCAGATTAGAAAGTCAATTTATGTGAATGACACATTACCACACATTGTGATACAGATAATTGAAACTAAATTTAAGTATCACTTATTACCTGTACACCATTCAGTTAAATTTTAGGCAGCTTGCAGAGCATTGTGTGGGTAAAAGACTAAGTTGGAAACTATCTCCATTTTAAGGAAATATGGGGTGCTCCCAAGCCATCCAAGAGAAAGGATTCCTGCATTGTGCCCTGGGTCTCCTCGTAGCAAATCATGTCGAGCAATCTTCCCAAGGAAATTTCCTTGCTGAACGCTCAAATCATCACAAGTGGAATGTTCCCCAACCACCATTCTTGTGGAGTAGCAGTGATTGCTGTGAGGTCCTCCTGAACTGTTAGAATATTATTAATAAGTCTGTCAGTCCCACATAAAAACCTAAATGATAGATTATACTGACAATTTCATTCTTTTCTCCAGTGCCTACAGCTTGTGACCATATAAATGTGGACGTAGCGCTTTGAGTACTGAGAAAAGCACTATATAAATGTAACGAATTATTATTATACATTAGTTTAATTTGCAAAAGTGGATGATTTTTCCAGGACTTGGCTCCCTCTCCAATGTAATTATTTGTTTAATAGCTCAAGTACAGTCACTGTTGCACTAGTCCAATGAGGCAATCAAATTATCACCTCAATCCTTATTTGTGAACAAAAAACAAAGTACTAAAGCTTCTCCATCAGTTGCAGCTGTCTTAGGTAGAATGTGAGTTATTGTTTTCTGAATAAGAACCATGATTATTCGAGACCTTCCTTGCAAATGCTCTGCTATGTGCTAGAGACCACACTTGAATAATGCCAGTAGCACTAAGAAAACAGATTAAACCACTGGTTACACTGCAGGCCTTTTGCTGTTTCTTGATGTGTGCTGTCCATGTTGGTTACAGACGGGGGAACTGTGATACATTTTCCATGGAGTTCCATTGGTACTTAACTTTAGTATGGTTAAAACTCATTTGAAGATGTTGGGGCTAAATACCTTTCAGCATCTAAACATGGAATCCCAACATGAGGTCACACTACCCATACAAAGCCACACTATATACAGTTAAAAACTTTTTCCAGACATACAAAGTACAATTTGACATAATTGACAAAACCCCTTCTGTATGTGTCCATGGTAAACATTCATGCCACTTTTCCACTGTCACCAACTTTTGTTTCTATGAAATCATGTTTCAAAGCTTCTTTAAACCAGCTTTCACATTTCAATGATTTCTGCCTCTAAATTTGGAATTTGTTGTAGCCTATAAAAGCTGTAGTGGTGTTCATAAGATTTTTCTTTCACAAGTTACAGGTAGTGTTTTTATGCATGTGATGAGCCTGAAGTCAAAACATTGCTTGGTATTTAATTTATAAACTTGGGCTTCATTTGTTTGAATTTCTTTTGGGCAACATCTGCTTCTTATGCAAAATGTAATAGCAATTGTACTGAGATGAAGACAAAATATTACCAATCATTGTATTTAAGGAAACATGGAAACTTCATTTTGTAATGCAGCGTCATACAATCCAATGTTAAAGATTTTTGCTGAAATTCGTTGTGTGTGCGGAATTAAAATGTACTGAGCAAAAAAAAAAAAGAAAACCCAAGAGTTTAACAAACTGAAGTTGTTCAATTAGCATCACAGTAATGACCTCTGCATCTGCTTTCCAGGGTAAGTATACACACATGACTCTTAAGTTTGATGTACAGTAATTGCTGTACATGTAACTTACGATTTCTTGCTTATAATAGATACACACCTATAAGCAGGGTGTCGGCCTCCATATTGATTAAGTGGAAAAGGATCATCAGTGCATTTTTGAGTCCACATTGCTCTTTCTGATTTACAGGTCCATTACAGGACAAACTGATGCACACACTTACTGTACTTCCTTTCAGTAGGAAAGCATGCCCTGCTGAGGCCTCCGTGTGAATCTTGTAATAATAAAGAGAATGATGGTAATGTGCAGGGAATGTGGATATTATGTGGATACATAATGAACACCTGGGTTTCAGTTTTTTCACTTGACCCAAATACTTTTACATTGATTATTTTTGTGATCAGTTTGTTGACATAATAAATGCAAAATTAAAATTTAATTTTTATATACCTTTGCATGATGAACTTTACATTCAAAAAAGTGCAGGTCTAATAGAAATGTATGCAGCACATGGTGGATGGCTGTCTTTATGTTGCACAACTAATAAGAGAGAGAAACTATTAGAGGGTTTGATAATGGATGGATGCTACAAACCAGCACTGCTCCAAGAACTTGTGTAGGAGGATGTCCTGAACATGCGGGCCTTGCAGTAGCAAAAACAACGGATGAATGTTTTTTTTTTTTTAATCTCGTAGACTTAATTTCGATACCTCATATATTTCTCATTTAATGTAATGTTTTTTTAATTAAAGTGTCTGCATTGAGAACCTACAGGCCTACCTATATCCATCTAGGAACTGAATGTGAGACCCAAGATTCAGAGTTGTTTTGGTGCCTGTTGTGGCTGCAGGTTTTCTCAGACCAGCTTATGTTTTTAAGTTGATTCAAATTTTAATTACACTTTTTTCTCCAATCTTTGTCTTGGTATCAGTCTGAATATTAAAAAAATATTGTTTTGGAATATTGCAAGCATTTAAATAAATACCTTAATAACTTATAATTTATCATTCATTGGGATTTTCATTCCAGTATTTCAGATGTTTTGGTTATTTAAACCATGAGTTATCAAAGAGTGTGATACTCCAGTAGTAGTTTCATTTTAGGATGCAATTAATGGGATACAGTCCACAGAAAAATTATTTGTAAAGTGTTTATAAATGCAGATTTCATGTTATTGCACTTTTACACATGTAAAACAAGAAAAAAAAACTAACAAAGAGATTATTTAAAGGGAAATGACTCCCTGATTATGAAACAAGTTAGAACAAAAGCTGTCAGTTACAGTGGACCCCCGAAATGAACTTAAGGTTGTCAGTCTTTTAGAATCCCGCCTACTACACATTAAAGGAGTATATTTCGTTCACATATCAGAGACTTTTTGAAAGCCCAAAGAACCAACGTCAGTAGCCTCTTACCAGATTGGATTGATTTAGTGTTCTTTGTTTTGTACTGTTCTTCGTCAAGCAATAATTCGAGTATCAACACAACCCAGTAAAATGCCCTTACAGAGGCGTTATTTTTAAAGAGTGTAGGCCGCAGCTTTGATATAGTGTCTGTGATATCAGAAGACAAAATTTGGGGATCCAAGTCAATTTAAGGGCAGACTTCTAAAGACGTTTTTAAAGATCACGTTTTTTTTTTTTCAAGAGCAGCAAACATTTGTGAGAATGTATTTAATTTGCTCGGACCTCACTGAAGCTACATGGACGTGCACTCTCTGGCGAACACAAGATGGCACTGAAGTGTAGGTGCACGGTATAAACTTGTGTAGCGAGATCTCGGATTGAATTACTGAAGTGTTACAGATTAAATTGTTCGTTCTTTCTGCAAGACAATTCGAGTGACTCGTGCAGTCGAGAGCCTTTTTTATTGCCAGTCCCTTCAAGCAGCCCCACAGACGCACCATATGGAAGCAGTTTAAACAAACTTACCAGGCTTATCAGTACGTTACATTGATCGTCTGAATCCGCAGCGGTGTGGCGGCATTTTGCAGTCACAAATAAACATTTACGAATCCCTTCCTGGTCCGAGGCTATCTAGTAGTGTGGGGAGTCCAGCTAATGACTGAGTGAATTTATTTTTAGTTACTCAAGTGTACGTCTTTGGCACTCATCGTTGACGTGAAAGTGTACTGTGAGTTAGACGGAAGGTCCTTCATGAAAAGACATTAATACTTAAATAAGTCCAAAACGTAACTTGTTGATAGATGTAACTACGAAGCCCCGGCGTCTTCAGCATTCCATAAAGTGCCTTATAATGCTCAAAATTCTGGTACCTTTTGTAGCAAGTTATTTCAGTCATTTAGTTTAAAGAAGGAAAACGCAAGGGGGCGCTTTTGTCTAATAAATCAGTGAAGGGTCAGTCCCGAATAATTAGTTTTTGCCCAGGACTGAATGCTTAGCCTTAGAAATGCTGGGTCCAACAATATGATATGCATGAAAGTTCAATTATAGGAGACAGCAGTAGACATACTGGACATGAGAATACATCAGTCTACGGTTTTGAGACCTGGACGCCCCATGCAGAATAAAGCCAAATAAACCTACCCACACACTTTGTGCAAGCATTTCAACGCGACTAAGCTTAAACACACTTCACTTATCGCTAGCTCAGAGGAAATAACGGGTATGAAAACTTAGCCTCCCCGGGGGCGGAAGAAGAGTCGCTCAAAGTGCACTTCTGTCACTGGCCGAGTTCAGTGCGGCAAAGAAAGTTTGATTTGCGGAGGTGCAACGCTATGCTGTGTTGAAGTGACAAGACAACAGTGGATCTCTGTCTGCCTTCACTTACACAAGGTAAGAGGAACGGCTCGGTACTTCAATCAGAATTGCAGCTGCTGCCTTGACTCTTGTCTGTTAAAGTCAACCGCTGGTGTACGGAGTAGACGAAGTGAAGTAAGTTGAGGGCTACAGCTGTTGAATTAATGTCAAATGACCAAAACGTAGTCGGTTTTATTTAAATCCAGGACGCTTATCGATTTTAAAGTTATGTAAAAATTAGATGAGCAATGTCTATATAGGTTCAACGCGGGCGTCTCAAATTAATTGGGCTTCGTATGTGAAATTCTCTGATATCTGAAGTGTCACTAGCCATTGCAAAGTCCAAGTCTGTGAGAAGAGCGCACAGACGGTCACCAACCTACAGAGCCCGAATTCTTGGATAGATATCCAGACATACACTAACCCATCTGTCAGTCTATCGTTTATATAGCCCCTTTATTATCCATCTATCTGAGTAGCTCCTTTTTATGTGTGTCTCACATCTACTAATTAGAAAATTATACTTTATTAAAGTATATAATCAATTTATGAGTAGCTCATACATATTATACATTCATCTTTCTGAAAAGAGGAAAGTATATTTGAAGAAATACAGATCAATACACACATTAGACATGAAGATTTTTCAGTTATTTTCAAAGCAACACTGTTCAACCTTTCTGCAATGTTGAGTATATATTTCTAAAAATATCAACATAAGTTTCAAATAACTTGATTAACATAAATTGTGTTATTAATAATTATCTGATCCAATGCGTTCTATTAGTGCATGTTCCCAACCTCTCCTCTTCTCTCTGTCTCAAAATCATTAATATCTTTAGCAATTAAAAGTTCTCCAACCCTCTTGCCATCCCTTTCTCCGTTACATAATCCTGTGTAGTACTGAGAACAAGGCAGCAACAAACCCTGGAATGGATGGCAGGTTGTTACAAGAAATATTTGCACACATGGTGTATGTTGGTAAAGTTAATAAATATATTTTAAACATTCACATCAATACTATGGATATATAATTATTTATATTGCAGATCGATTTGTTTCCTTTTGGTGTGTTCATCTATTATGACTAGTATGGGCTCTGCGGGAGACCAAGAGTTGTGGACCATCCGCTGGTTAGAGTACTCCACTGATGCCAAATATGTACCTTTTGTGAACATGTCTAGGCTGGTGCACAATAAGCTCCTTACTGAATGAAAAGCAAAACATATCGAGGCCTTGAGAGCTCTAAATTGCATTTTCAATGGTTGCCTGTGTGCTTACACAAGAAAGTAATGTGAACTGTGACTCTTATCCGTCAGACCTTTTCATGTCTGTCATGTCTATTTATTTATCTTTTATATAGCTCCTTTCATATTTAGTTTTATTTAGCTCCTTTATTATTTATCTGTCTGATAAATATCAAGTATCTTATTCTGTTTAATCAAAAGCTGATATAGGCAGTAACAATCTATTACCTTCTTTCAAAACTATCTATTATAGAGGAGTGAAAGTGGAGCATGTCTTGCAAGAAACTATCTGAACATACAAGCTTTGGTAGGCTTAGAAGAACCTCCTTCCACAATTGTGAAAATGGGAACTAAAAATGTGCACAGTTTCTGGTTTTTTGCTCCCAAAATGTGAAATGAGGTTGCCTTGATCTCCAAGCTACTCTCAGTCTATGAGTACTCTGGTGCCTCTTGTAGACACTTGGACTGTTTAAGCTTTCATCATACTGCTTTTTCCTAACCTTATCAATCTTTGCTCTACTTTTGTTGACATGTTGCTAGTTTGTCATGTAATCCTCAGTAAGTGCAGTGGTCACATTCTTATACTTGTCTTAGATTGTTGTTCTGTTTTGCCATTTTATTTTGCACTGCATTGCTATAGCATTCCATGTTGTTAGTTATGATATCTGTGTGCTTGTTGGAGAGTAGACATCCAATATTCATTAAAACAAACATGTTCTGATTCAGGAAATCTGTAGACATACAGTCTTCTTCAAATAGACAAATGAGTGATATGTGAAACAATATCCCTTTGTGAGTGTTTAACCGTGGCACAACTGAGCAGTTGGTAAAAAAACTGGTGTACTAATGAGCAGTACACTAAAACCAAGAAACCCTCCATCTATATGGAAATGGAACTGAGAGGGCCCTTAATTTATGGACTTTTACTTAGCATGAACTTAAAGCATACAGGGCACAGTAATCATAATGTCATCCATACAATGAATATATTACTTTCAGGTAATTACACTTTTATGGTGAGGATGTATGTGTGAGTGTGCCCAGTGGTGGGCTGGCACCCATATTGGAGTTGGTTTCTGCCTTCAGCCTAACGCTGCCAAGATAGGCACTGGCTTTTTGGGATTAAGAGTATCTAGTGTAAAAACATGCCTAGTATTGAACTGGCATGCCATCCATGAATTGTTCTGATTGGCAGCTTGAAAGTGGGTAAAAGTTGGCATAACCTGAGACAGAATGGGGTGCAATCCAGGGTTGGTTTCTACTTACACCAATTGTTGTTAAGATAGCCACCACTCCACAATGATCCTGTTATTGAATTGAGTGTATTTGAAAATACTTAATGTTTGAATGAGGAGTTTAAGGATAGTTTTTCTCATCACAGACATTCCTTATATTTCACTCCAATGAGAAACATTATTACTAATATGAATAAAAATTGTGTTAATAAAATTTCCAGCCACCCTTTTTGAAACCTGTTATTCCACTTTTATGACCAGGGGAACCTGAGCTTGCTCTTGCAACATTATGTGAAAGGGAGGAACCATTTTTGGAAAGGTTCTATTCCAATAAAGGGCTATTTCTCACACTAACTCACGTGGAGTTAAAAATAGTCACTGATTAACTGAAGAACACACATGTTTTTAACTTAAATTTTCCGCCAAGAGGTGTATATTGCATAAAATGTCAATGTGTGCTCCTTTTTATGGTTTTAATTGATGACGTATTCTCATCCTCACCAGCCTGCTCACATAGGTGTGAGCCCAAAAATACCCAATGACACCAAATGTGAGATCCTGAGAATTTGTTGCAGGTTACACATATGTTTTCAGGGGGGGATTGCCAGGGGGTACAAGAATATTGATATGATTTGGGTTGTACTAATTATGTTTCTCTTGGTTTTCATCTTTATCTTTGTACCTGTTTCTGTCACTGAAATTCTGCCTAGGATATTGTGATGTGACAAAATTGGCCTCAATACATAAATATATATATAAAAAAAAATCAGTTTTGCTGGGTCTGTGTGAATCTCATGGTTATTCTATATTATCTTCATGATGTGTTTGGCAGCTCACATAGCTGCTTATTTTCGGAAATCACATACAGTTTCTCTTTCATAATGGCTTGTCACAGGTAGGGTAAAGTAATTTTCAACTTACAAACCTCTTCTGCCATGTTGGAAAAAGACAGAAAGTAGGAATTTTTTATCGGCAAAATAACCAGGAGATGACAGAGAGAATCTTAGTCTGTATTGGTCAGGTCAGGTCAGGTTGGGGAGCATGCAAAGGTATAGCGCGTTGCCGCATCCACCACACAATGAAACAGCTCAGGATCCTGGTTGGCAAGCCCCCAGGCAGACACGCGGTCCAGTCCCACCCTCCATCTATCTGCTGCAGCCAGGTATTACATGGGTGTCTTCTTGTCCTGGTCCAGTCACTCGGGTCCTCAACAATGAGGATCCCTGGATCACCCTTGGGGAATTGCGCCACATGGCCGTAGTGCGTTAACTGACGCCCCCTCACAATGCAGGTAATGTGCCTCATTTGGGACTCAGGGAGTAACTGCTCATTCTACACAAAGTCAAACCAGCAATACCCAAGGATTCTCCGAAGAAACACAGTACTGAAGAAGTCTAATCTTCATCTCAGATCACTGGATAGCAACCATGTCTCACAACCATATAGCAAGACAGGAAGCACCAGGACTCTAAAGACTTGTACCTTCATCCATTTGCATAGGCAAAAACAGGAAAAAAAAAATCACTGAAAGTTAAAACATTAACCAAAAGTTGTCTAAATACAAAGCAAAAAGTCATACTTGCACCTTTCATGTGAATTTATCACAAATTTTGGACAGTTGTAAAAGAAGCTTTTTACACAGATATTTTGAAGGTCGGCTTCAGCATGTGTTTCATGTCTGCATCGTATGAGATGTGCTTAATGGTTCACTCCAGTGGCAACTGACGGCAGAGTCTGCTCTGACTGTCAGACTAGATGGGGAGAACAGAGAAACATTCACAAAGATGCCAGTTGCTAAAGATGTACACCAATCAATAGGACAACAACGCAACAAGAGCTGCACTATGCCTTTACATCTTTAGCATATCCCACCCCATGGCACTTCTTTAGCAGTGATGTTCCCATATCAATAGGACAGTAATACAACCAGGACTGCACTGTGCCATTCTGAGGCTTAGGTTGATAAGATAACTTGTGAGATGGTGTTGGTGTTAAGAATTTTGCAACAAGTTGGTTGTTGTGGATAGTATGATGTCCTCTGGACTCACTGAATTCAAACCAATTGCTAGTATTAACTAAAACCCTGATGTCCATCATGCCAATGAATGATGCATTAGAAATATTTATTTTTAAAATAATGAAACAATCAAGATGGTATTCTTTGTAAAGCGGATGAGGTTAAAAGATCACTCAGTAGATGGAGTAATGAGCGGAATACTCACAAACTGCTAGATTCCACTTGTTAGAGAAGTAGCAGAAAAGAGAATGATGGCAAAATTAGAGGTCACCATGACCAATGTGACCCATTCACTCCATTAGGAGTTGCTTTAGGGCAACTTTAGTCACTACTTCGTTTCAATGGACTGTGCTAAGAGTTGATACCATGTAATGCCTTATCGTTTTCTGCCACTCTTCATCCTAACAAATAACAGACAACACATCTAAATATGATTTGATATTTCATTATGGACAGTAAACATTACATATCTGCTGAGTACAGTATATTGTGGGTGTGTGTGTGTAGTCTGGAGTCTTGTGTTAGTGTGATTGTTTGCACTTTATTTTGTACTGAATTTAAGATCCGAGTTGCTGGTGGAGCAAGTTAATCCCCCAGGGAGATTAGTAACGATCTGTCTGTCTATTTGTTATCTATCTATCTATCTATCTATCTATCTATCTATCTATCTATCTATCTATCTATCTATCTATCTATCTATCTATCTATCTATCTATCTATCTGTCTATCATAGAGTACCTTTGCTGGCTGGCTGTCTTTCATTTACCCCTTTTCTTATCTATCTTGTCTATCTGGTACAAACAATCATTATTATTCTTAATGTACGTATTCTGGGAGTGTAATAACACATAGCACAGCACTGGAGCCCTTAAACCTCACCTCAGTTTCCTGCCAGCAGCTGTCGGTATGGAGTTTGCATACTTGCTTGATGTTTATATGGGTGTCCTCTCAGTGACCCAAGGTGTTTTGATTGGAACACCACATTGGTTTGATGGAATGAGTATTCCTAACAATGAACCGGCACCTAACACTGGATTGAAGGTTTAAAATTGTGTTACAAATATTGTGCTTCTAAACTGAGATGAGCCAGTGCAATGAGGACACTTACACAAGAGAGATGGTGCAACAAGGTACAAAGTTGTTTTGTTTCTATAAATCCATTCCAAGGTTCAAAACCCCAAAGTGCAAACAGTGGAAATCCAAATAAATAAATAATGATAAAATCTAGTGCTCATATGCACGCTAAAAATAAAAAAACAAATAATTGAAATCCTCTCAGGAAACCAGGTCTCCTGCAGCAATCCTTAATATAGCTTCTCACTTTCAACCCAACAGGTCTTATCAGCTAGAGAAGAGGCTGACAGCTTCAGTCACTCTCTCCCGACTTGTATCTTATGTCTGCCTCTTCAGGCCTTAGCCTGGGTGCACGGAGCCAAACCTCCGTCATCCCGTCATACTCCCTCAGTGTTTCTTGGATGCCTGAGAGACTTCGATCCTGGGCCCTGCTCCAACCAAATTGCTCAGCAGGGACTGTCCGCAGAGCACCATGGCTTCGCTTCCACATAGGAGTCCAGCCATACAGCCTATTTCAGTGGGCACACACCATATAATCCAGCTGTTCATATGGCATTTAAGCACCAAGTCTGCGTACTTGGCTCTTCTTCTCTCACAGACCTTCTCTATCTAGTCTTGCCAGGAATTAGTAAGCTCAACCAAAACTAAATTGCAGTATCTGGCCTGAAATGAATCAATGTAATAGTATCAGCGAACTTAAGCTGCCTTATTAGATCAACGTTCAACTAGCAGCAAAGGTGATGTCATTGATTGTAACTAAATCCTTTTCCTGTTCTGATGACGACAGTGATCCATCTTGATGGGTGTCCTTGCTCATTGTGTGTATAGTTGCTGATGATGGGTTCAGCAAACACCTTCATCACCTGGTCATGGTACCATTACTTTCAGACAGCTACTGAGGAGGATATGCACTACTATTCCTCTTCCTTGGCACAGCAGGCATGCTAGTGACTCAAACGTGATTGACCACTGTGATTGAATGGGCTAGGGAGCAAAGCAGACAGGTTGTATCAGATAGACAACCATAAGATGATATTATATAAAATTCCCAAGAAATTATGGTTATATGTTTCTGATAAAGAGTATAGTCCACCTGTAATGCCATCAATAAGGTGAACGTGAAACTGAAAGTTAAATTTGAGCCAGGAAGTTGATATATTGAATATTTGACCAGGTTGACTGCTTTAGAGAAGAGGCTATGGAGATAACATATGAATGTTATTTTTGAGCAACTAGTAATGTTTTCTGGGTCGTAATACTTGGAAGATGTTGTCATCTGAATGAGCTTTTTTGAAAATGTTACTTGCCTATACACTGACCTAAGGTGTGCATAACCACTGATGGGATTACAGTTTTAGGCCTATGACCAGATCCACTGCCAAACCAGTTTTTTATGAAGGATGCAAGTATAACTTTAATGATAGCTCATAAAAACTGATTGAGATACATCAACATTTTAAGTGAATGGAGGATAAACAATAATTGTGGAACTTTTTGTAAAATAAATTGATTTCGTCTTAATATATGATGGGAAAAAGGGTACCCAGAAATGAAAATGATTTAAGTAATTTTAATTGAAAAAGAAAAAGAATGTGTAATGTTTAATATCAAGTCAGTCTTGAGATTGCAGTTTGGCATGTCCACAGGGTGTAGCCATTTCCCACTGTTTTTATGGATACATTATTAAGGCATCCAGTTAATCACTGAAAAGGAACACAATGAACAGTTATAAGAAGTCTGGCATCAATTTGCAGACCATCGGTATAGAGTACAAACTCCTGGAGGAGAAATAATTAAGACTACACTCCATCTCTAACTTCTTCAATATAATGAAAGTAAATTGAAAGTTAAATTTGAAGTGAGAATTCAACTAGTTCATGAAAAGTTTTAAGAATTTAAGAAACTAACCCACTGCCAGAAATAAGGATAAGCTGAATGAAATTCTCTGGCTGCTGAAATTCTGAGGCTTTTACTCTGACAACAAGGCTTTTATATTTTCTGTGTGTCTTATAATGTGCATGTAGTCCATAACGTGATGTACAAGGTGGTACAAATGTGATTACCATTTGATGGAGCTCTCATTTATTCCAATGAGAAGAAAAATTGTTTTTTATTGGCCAATTGTATGTTCTTGGCTAAGCCTTCTAGATGCTGAGTCTTAGCAGTCCCCCATGTAAATTTTTGTCTGAAACACACTCCATAGGTGATAAAATTGAATTTGGACAGAGAAAAGAAGTTCTTTCTGTTATTTTGGAATTAAAAAATCCATCATTTTCATTTTTTGTACCAAATCCAGCAACTTTCGGGACTCCTATGTCACTCAAAAGCCAATGCCTCTGTTTTTATCATTGCTAATTCCAGAATGAATAGAAGAAAGGAAAGCAAGGTCTTTTGCAGGCTTTGAAAAGTGCTTACAAATGTTTAAACACCATGTTGTTTTGCCGTTGGAGGCAAACTACCCTTTGAGGTGGACCTATTTGTCTCATTTAGCGTGTTTACATTATTCATAAAAACCTGATTTCTAAAATGGCATGTAATCCTTGTTCCATTTAAAGAAATTGTGTTATTAGCCTCTGAGAAACTCCATGATCTCTCCATGAATAATCCAATTATTTGGCCATGTAAACCCATAACCGAGTTACTGTTAAGTAGTTTGTAGTCTGAACATGTCCGTTCCTCTCTTTCAGCTTGCGCTAGGGGTAGAAACATCCACAAAATACATTTCCAGAGGCAGTTGTTCAGGCAATTGCATTATTCTTTCCTGACCGAAATAATCTTTCTCAGTATTTCAGAAATAGCTATATTTATGTTGATGAGCTAAATGTACAGTGCTAAACTTGGCAACACAGTCTTGAGAACAGTATCGTAATATGTTAAAATGTAGGTCACATAGTCCAATTAAAATAACGATTAACCTAACACCATCCATATTACTAACCGAGAATGGTAAACCGGAAGGCACAGACGCAGGTACACGGCGATGGACCCAGGAGACATAGTGCGCAGGCGCCTACGGCGTGCGTCTCATAAACCACAAGCGAAGTCTGATCCACCGTGAACGAAGGAGTCACGGCTCAAAAACGAAAGAGCTCAACTAACGTAAATAAGACATGAAGCAACAACGCGCCCATAGCTAACGACTAACGACACAGCCACACAGAAAAGAGGATTCTGCACTGCACCCCAGAGTCAAACGGAAGACACTACGGTCCACAAAGATAGTACGGAAGGCGCGAGAAAGTACGAAAGGCGCAGGCGCCTACAACGCACTTCTGAACTAAACATCCACACTACACAGCATGGTCCGGGTAATAAGAATAAACAAACTCTCCGTATTAAACGTACGGCATCCTCACACGTCCAAACCATATAGCATATGTGAATCACATTACAGTGATGCATTATTAACAGTACAACCACAGAAAACGCTCCGTATTAACAGTAAGTGCAATTATCCATATTACTAATGGTAGACAACAGATAACTAATGGAGTCACAGTCATGGCTCCAAAACGATCCAGCTCAACTAACAGAGCTACAAAAACGAGCCCGCATGGTTAAAAACAATAAACGTAGGCGCCTACAATGCGCGTCTGAAACCGCGAAAGCAAAACTGTCTCGGCTCCAAAACCAAACAGCTCGACTAACGGAGCTACAAAAACGAGCCCGCATGGACAAATACAATGAACGTAGGCGCCTACAATGCGCGTCTGAAACTGCAGAAGCAAAGCAGGCACGGATTCAAAACGAAAGACCACAACTGACGGAGATACAAAAACGAGCCCACCTGGATAAAATCAGTGAACGCAGGTGCCTACAACGTGCGTCTGAAATGCCGCAAGCAAAGCAGGCACGGCTCCAAAAAGAAAGAGCTCGACTGACAGGGCTACAAAAACGAGCCCGCCTGGATAAAACAATGAACACAGGCGCCTACAACGCGCTTCTCAAACAACGCAACCAAAGGAGTCACGGCTCCAAAACGAAACATCTCAACTAACGGACATACAGAAACGAGCCCGCCTGAATACAATTAATAAACACAGGTGCTTACAACGTGCCTCTCAAGCAGCAGAGGCAATAGATAAACGGCAAAGAAAGGAACGACAAACAGCTGCTAAACAATTCCGCCAATTAGCTGACAACGCATTCTGTAATGAGTCCACTATTAATGAACATTCATTAGGATTAATGAATATCATTTGCTGTCATTGTCATTCACTTAACTTCCCTGAAGAAACAACTGGCAATACAACTAATGAGTTTACACATTGTTGTCAAAAGGGTCAGGTTACACTGCCTCCTTTAGATGAATATCCTGAATATCTACGGAAGCTTCTAACTAACAATGTACCCGAAAGTAAAAACTTTATGGACTGCCTTAGATCCTACAATAGTTCATTTGCTTTTGCATCTACCGGGGTAAATATCAGGCCACCAGCTGGCAATGGCCCATACTGCTTTCGCGTATGTGGACAAATATTACATCGGATTGGAACAGTGCACCCTGAACCAAATCACGAACGCAAATATGCACAAATCTACGTGTTAGATCCAGATGACGCAATCTACCAACGAATGAACCTTCCTGAAAACAAGCAATGTGCAGAGCTGATAATGAGAAACGTCGCTAAGCTAAGTCTATAAAAATGCTACATGAGGTTGAAAGAGAGGCCAATACAAAAGCAGAAGCAGAAGGTGTAGCGCCAACTACAATTGCTTTAGTGTTAATAAAGGACAAAGAACAAGATCCAAGACGATACAATCTTCCCATCGTTAATGAAGTTGCAATTGTCTTTCAAACTAAAGATGGTGAGCCTCCATTTGACCGCGATATTGTCCTGCATTTACGTCCTGATCGAACCAACAAACCTATCTTCCAACGCATAGACATTTGTTTTCCAAAACTTGATACTTTGACATACCCCATTTTGTTTCCAACTGGCCAAGAAGGATGGAGTGCTCTCATTTCCAGATATAAAAAACATCAAGCACAGAAACGATCACATGTATCCATGAAAGAATATTTCTCCTACAGACTCTCTGTAAGAGACGAGTTTAATCCATTACTCAATGCAGGAAAGCTAACTCAACAATACATTGTTGACATTTATATTCGAGCAGAATCAAATGATCTCCAGTGGATTAGAAACAACCAACCTACACTGCGAGCCGATAACTACAAATCACTGATAGACTACATAAATCGTGATGCTGACGTGATGGATCACCCTGCTGGAAAACCAGTTTTTCTACCATCTACCTTTCAAGGCAGCCCACGTAATATGCAACAGCATTACCAGGATGCAATGGCTATTGTAAGAAAGTTTGGCAAACCTCATCTATTTATCACTATGACCTGCAATCCTAAATGGAAAGAAATTACGAATAATCTTATGCCATGGCAAAGAGTGGAACATCGTCCTGATTTAGTAGCAAGAGTCTTTAGACTTAAACTAAATAACCTGCTGGAAGATATCAAAAATAGATCTCTATTTGGGACTGTTAAAGCCATTATCCACGTTATCGAGTTTCAGAAGAGAGGTTTGCCGCACGCCCATATATTAATAATACTTGATGATGATTCCAAAATTCGCACAGAAGATGACATCAATAAAATAGTGAAAGCTGAAATTTCACACCGTGACACTTCTCCACGTCTCTTTCAGATTGTTATCAGAAATATGATTCATACACCATGTGGCAATAGAAATCCAAACAGTCCATGTATGGTTAATGGCAAATGTTCTAAAGGATTCCCCAAAGATTTCCAAGACGTTACACTTGGAAGTATTAACGGATATCCTAAGTATATGAGAAGAAAGACAAATGCATTGCAAATTATTCCGGGTCGTCCAATTGACAATGGCAGGGTCGTACCATACAATCTGTATTTATGTTTACGATACAACTGCCATATAAATGTTGAAATCTGTGCTACAGTAAAAAGCTTTAAGTACCAAATACGTTTACAAGGGCCATGATTGTGCTAATGTTTCAGTATCTGAAAGAAATGATAACGATGAAACTCGTATGTATATAGATTCACGGTACGTCAGTGCTCCAGAGGCCATGTGGAGAATATATTGCTTTCCAATGCACAATCAGAGCCACACAATATGTCGCTTGCCAGTTCATTTGGAGCACGAACAAAATGTCTGTTTTCATGCAGGTAATGAGGTCCAAGCAGCAAAGAGAGCAGCCACAAAAGATACTAAACTTACCACGTGGTTTAAACTCAATCAAAACGATCAGGATGCTCACCAGTGGAAGTATTGGGAGATTCTGGTTCACTATGTTTGGGTTGACAATGGTACGTTCTGGAGAAAACAACATCACCACGGTAATAATGTCATAGGCCGAATGTACACTGTTAGTATTAAGGAGCCGGAAAGGTTTTATCTACGGTTACTTCTTCAACATGAAACCGGAGCTACGTCATTTGACGACATTAAAACTGTTCGGATTGGCAACACCATCAAACTCTGTAAGACATTCCAAGAAGCAGTAAATGACAAAGGATATTTATTGGATGATACACTTTTGGCAGAAAACTCTAAATGATGCAATATCGTATTCAATGCCAGGTCAAGTTCGCCAACTGTTTGTTTATATCTGTGCATTCTCCTCCCCATCAGATCCATTGCACCTCTGGAATACAAACAAACGAGGAATGATAGAAGACATATGCCACAAGCTACATGGAAACGATGATTCCTGCATCAACTGTGAAGCCTATGCACTTAAAGACTTGGATATACGTTAGATAACTTCAATTTACCAAATGTTCCAGATTCATTACCAACTCTACATTCAACACCAATAAATCTGCAAGAAGAACAACATATTGCACAAACTATGATTTCCAGTTTAAATACCTTACAATCTGCTGCTTTTAATAAGATTGTTCTTGCCACAGAAGATGACAGCCCGATACCCAAATGCTACTTTCTTGATGGCCCTGGAGGAAGCGGAAAGACATAACTTTACGAAACACTTATACATTTCTTTACTGCAAAACAACAGTTAATTATCGCATCAGCTACAACCGGAGTAGCAGCTAATTTGTTGATAAATGGTCGCACATGTCACTCCTTATTCAAACTTCCAGTCCCAATCATGGAAACATCGGTATCAACTATGAAAATGAACAGTAACAATGCACAAGAAATCCGTCTTGCAAAACTGTTGATTTTAGACGAATGTACAATGGCATCCAGTCATTTACTCAACACCATTGATAAACTTCTCCAAACGTTAATGAATAATAATATTTCATTTGGAGGAAAAGTACTGTTATTAGGAGGAGATTTTCGACAATGCTTAGCTATTGTTCCACATGCCATGCGTTCAGCTATTGTTCAGTCCAGTTTGAAATACGCAGACAATTGACATTACTTTGAGACAATACATTTGGTACAAAACATGCGATGTCCAGATCCAGAATATACCAATTGGTTATTGCAACTAGGAGATGGAAACCTTACCAATACATATGGACTTCACCCAGATATTATTCAGATCCCTCAAGCCTTTATCTACGATGACTTAGTGACGGAGGTGTTTGGAACAGCAATCTCATTAGACCAGATACCACTATTAACACAATGGGCTATATTATGTCCAAAGAATATTGACGTTGATCGCATAAATAACCTGGTCATTGTGTTACTTCCTGGAGAAAGCCGCCTCTTTCTAAGTACTGACAATGTTGATTCTGAAGACGAGAATGAGCATCTTAATTTCCCCTTAGAATATTTAAACACTATTAACCCAGCCGGATTACCACAACACAATCTTAACCTTAAAATCGGGACAATAGTCATGCTATTAAGAAACCTTAATACTAAACAAGGTTTATGCAACGGTATACGTTTAGTCATCAACACCATGACAGACAATGTTATTGAAGCAAAAGTGCTTACAGGATCACATTCTAACAATACTGTTTTGATTCCTAGAGTTGACCTTACAAGTTCTGACCTGGAATTACCTTTTACACTTAAACAATGCCAATTTCCCATTAAACCTGCATTTGCCATGACAATCAACAAATCCCAAGGACAAACCATGGACAGAGTTGGCATATACCTCTCTCAGCCTGTATTTGGACATGGACAACTTTATGTAGCCTTCTCAAGAGTTTGGCATTCATCTGACATTAAAGTTAAAGTTATAGATACTCCATACCAAGGAAAACTCATTCAAGGACAACACACCATCTTTACTACAAATGTTGTGTATAAAGAAATATTCCAATAAATCTTTCTAATGTGCCATGCTATGGGTTCTTTACTTCCTTTGTTTTCGTCATCTACACCTTTACACTCCAATATATCTCATACATACATCAATGTATTTCGGGTTACCCAACACCAGGGGTTGGCGAGCGAAGCGAGCAATGGGCGGAGCCCCCTGGTACTTACCTCACTGAAGTAAAAATACCTACGCTTTTATTATTCCAGCAGCACTGGATCTAAAGTGAGAAGTTCATGTACCGGGTCCTTTACAGGGTTCAATTGTACAGCCAAGAAGAAAAGGGTGTGTTGTATGCAATCCTGTAACAAAAACCTATAAATAAAGTGTCAGTTTGACTAAACATATTAATAAAACCCAAGAAAACTATCACAGGTGTCATTCACGATGGTCATTGATAACGTTTAACTCTTTTTTTTTTGTGCAGTTTAATGAATGTTGGAGCATTTTGACAAGGAAGAACTCCAAATGATGATTTGCACATGTAAATTTGGATTATTAAGAAACCAGGGGCCTCATGCATAACGCTGTGTGTAGAATTCACAATAAAACATGGCGTAAGGACAAAAGTGGAAATGTTCGTATGCACAAAAAAATCTAGATGCATAAATCTGTGCATTCGCCAACTTCCACGTTCTTCAGCTCCGTAAATCCCGGTCAGCGTGAAAAGTAACGAACGTGCACGCCCCTGCTGCCACTCCCCAAAATCCTCCCATAATTACGCCTCTTTGAATATGCAAATCAATATAAATAGCCCTTAAGCTCAGCGTTCTGTGAAAAGACAATGACAAGAGCACGGGGGGATAGAATTTCAGCGAATACCAAGTGGAGGCAAGGAAAAAGGTACTATTTGTTGGTTTAAACCAGTGGTTCTGAAACTGGGGTCCGCGGTCCCCTAAGCAGTTTCATTGGGACCGTGAGAAATGATTGCATATTTAAACTATTTATATTTTTATAATTATTAACTTTTACCATCCGAGGGGAAGTAAGTGACTGAGCTCTGTCGTTACCCCCACCACCTAGACCCGACCACTAATCCACTGTTCCATTATTCATTGCCACCGCATTGTTTTCCCACCGTTATCGCTCGGCACAAACCAGTCCTTATTATTTTTATCATAATCTAAAATGATCGATTATTTCATAGAATCAAAACACTCACTGACAGTTTTTGTATATTTTAGAAGCAAATAAGAGCGCTAAAGGTGGATACAAATGATCAACAAACAACATATTTTACATTTTTTGTGTTTTTAAGTGGTGAAATTGCCCGCTCAATGCAAATGAAGTAAAAGTGTTCATAATGAGACAATTCAAAATATAGTGATTGCTAAGAGGCGGTTTAAAAAATCGACAATGAAGAAAAGAGTCTTGATGATCTGGTCGTTCCATTGATTTTGATTTGAATATTAGTTTAAGGTCTCATTTAAGCAGAACGACATCTAACAGTGGATTGAATTAGATAAGATCCAAATTCTTCTTGTGAAATAGTGTTTTGTTAAATGTAAAGAATTATTATTATTGTTGTTGCTAAAAAGAAATAGGAAAAATACTTAAGCTTAGGAACTTCATACTACCCAAACTCTAGCAAAACAATCGCCCGCTGAGAGTAAACACCCGTACTTATTTATTGACATGACTTGAACGCGACATATTTCTGAATTTTATTGTGATACGGAACGAAAAATGAATACTGTATCACAATATAAGAAGAGAAAGATAGACAAGGTTAAAATACCTGTACAAGCATTCTTTTTTTCTGAAGAAGTTACTCTCTGGGATACTCTCTCATGGGATAAATATGGTGTTACATATTTGAAATATTTTACCATGATTAATTAAAAAACGACGACAAATAAAGAATGTTGAATATTAAATTATGTCCTCCTCCAGCACAGCGCAATCCAAAAAAATTAAAGACTTGACGGAGTTCCTACCTCACCCTTATTTCGTTGACTTCAGAAATGTTTTTTAAGGATAAAATATAAAAAAAATCTAGAAGAGGTAAAAAATAAGTTTTCACATCCATTGCATCAAGTCAGAATCCCTCCACACAGATGGAATTAACAAATCAGCTATAAAATGGCGACAATATAGTTATATAATAAAATTTATGGATTAAAATATCAATATGTGTTTCATTTTCGTTATTTCAAAAATCTACTCACAATGCGAAAGTATATATGAACGTACCCGATTCATAAGCAGATCTAACAAGGAAATAAGTTCCAGTGTTTAAAATGTTTTTTTTAAATGGTCTTCTTCTTTAGTTAGTTGTTAAAGTTTAGCTAGTTGCTGATTTGCATTCACCGGAGTAATACAAGGTTTTTGGCAACAATGTAAATCAATATAAAAACCGTCTGAAGGACGAGGGGTCACAGTTAACATGAGCGGGACCAACGCGTGGTGAAAGGCCGTCAATTTGGATTGCTGACTTATGACATATGCTACGCGCAGTACAAAATCAGCTGAGAAGAAGGAAGGATGAAAGGACAGTGCCACGTGCTGTCCAAAATCAGCTGTGACAGCAACACGAGCGTCCAAAAACAGCTGTGACAAGCAAAGGTCGTAAGGTCACGGCAAACACAAGCGCCCAAAACTGAACCGACAAGCTATGACGTAGACGAGAGGCCCTCAAAACTCGACTCGATGTGTGAGTATAAATACTGGACCAGAAAGGCAGAACAAGCGGAGTCCTCCTTGGAAGCTCCACCAGTACAGACGGAAGAAAACATCAAAACAGCGATTCTCAAACATCCATCGGCGCAGCCCTGCAACATCAATGCAGCGACTCTCAACCATCAAAGCAAGGGATCAACAACTGCCCATCAGCGCATCCCTTCAGTAAGTTTGAAATTTTTTTTGAAAATGTTTATCAAACATGTAAAATTATTATTCGTTACATTACTTCTATATTTTGAGAATGGGATTTGTTTTTACTCGTATAGAATATTTTAACAAAGATATGCAGTATCGTAGTTTTTTCATTGAATTATTTTACGAGTAAATAAATCATTGTTGAAAAAAGTATATAGTTATTAATTGCAATTGTATTTAAGAGATATTCTATATAACATTTTTTGTGTGTGATTATTTTCTATTTCTTATGGAATTATTGTTGTAAAAAAATATTACTAAATACTAGCCATACGCCGCATAATTATGTATTGATGGGTGAACACTTCCTGAACGACACAGTTGTCCAAATGGGGTGGGTTTGTGGATACCACTGTGAGTGAATGGAAAGATAGAGCTCTGGAGAGAGCAACATATAATTGTCCGTTACTGAAACTGGGATCGTCTGTGACGAAGGAGGCCACGCTGGTGAAAGTTACTTCGTCAGTAGGGATAAGTGTCAGTACTTGTAGATTAAGGTGTAGCGAGTCTTCGTTGTTGACGCTTAATATATCTTGCGTACTGAGATGTTCCGGAGTCACAGCTGAGAAATACTTTGTTAATGTCTTTTAAGCACAGGGGAAAAAATGAACATGTGAAACATCCGTATAATGTAATAAGCCACCAAGAAAAGTAACATTGTAACAATGCAATCTACGACCCGATCTCTGTAAACAGAAGTGATAAGAAAATTTAGCCCGGTGTATTCTTTAACTGCCTTGTGGTGCTGTAGTAGTGCTGCTGCTTTGCAGTAAGGAGACTGTGGAAGATTGTGGTTTCGCTTCCCGGGTCCTCCCTGTGTGGATAGCGCTTTGAATACTGAGAACACCGCTATATCAATGTAATGAAGTATTAACAGGAAATTGTCTTCGTATAATAGTAAAAGGCAAATTATCCGCGACAAACAGACTGTTTTACACGCTGCATACCGAGGGAAAAAAATGAACATTTGCAAAATCCGTAACGCTGCTTTCAGTAAGTACAATGCAAACGCGTTTAATTTGTCGGCCACTTTTTGACAGCCGTCTGTTCTGGTTTGGGCTGCTTTTGCAGTGTTACCGCTTGTGCATATTACATCTTGAAATCCTTCGATTAACTAACTAACACCCACCCACACACACACACACACACAGCTTGTGTGAAAAAATGCGCCCGTACTTTCATAATTTTGTTGCAGCCTATAGTGGAGTCAGGCACAGAGAAGGTCAGCTGCTGAGAGAGCGTCTTGACTGTTGCAGGGCCTGCATCGGTGAAGCAGGTGAGACACTAATGAAACAGAGGCACAGGGCTTTTAAAGACTGCTTCCTTCATTGTGTTTTAACCTCAGTTTTAAAGGATTGTTTTAAGGATCCCATGGGATATCCCTCGCAAACTGTTTTAGACGCTGCATTCAGCAATTCACATCCGCGACAAACATGTCTCTTCTTACATGGTCCTGCTTTGGTGGGCAGGAAACGTATTCCGTGTTCCTGCAGGACCATCTAAGAAGACGCATGTTTGTCGCGGATGTGAATTGCTGTATGTAGCGTGTAAAACAGTTTGTGATGTTGCACGCGCTCGTGCGTCGTAACCGAAAAGTCAATGTGGCTCAGAGCTGCATGCGGACTGTAGCACAGACAAACAGAAATGACGACGTGTTTTCTGAGGCATCGCGTCCGAGTTGGTGGGCGTGGCTCTGCGAGTTTTCGTTGTTTCCAATGGTCTTAGAGTTGGTGGGCGTGGCTCCTTCCTGCATGCTTTCATAGGTGTCTTGCCCGCTCTGGCGGCGGCTTAGAGAATCCATATATGGCTCCTTCCTGCGTGCTTTCATGGGTGTCGTGCTGCTCTGGCATCGGCTTAGAGAATTATATATATAGATAAGTTGCTTTCTCCTGGGGGCCTGAAATTATATTTTGCGGGGGGCCAAAAATTTGTTGTTCCGCCACTGAGATCAGCCGTCTCAGTGTTGTATTCTCATTATTATTCATTTTATTATTTGGATGTCTCAGTTTTCAAGAAAAACAAGAAATTATTACTAACAGTAGTCCGACTCCAAGCATTTTTATTAAGACAAAAATTAAGTCTTACAGTCGTAATTTCAAAACGGACTATTTTGATTCTACAAAATGGTTAACTGCATGCAAATCAACAAACAAACTATATTGTTGGCCTTGCGGTCGGTTCCACATGGAAAAGGAAGTTTGGCATTATGGTGGATTTTGTGATAGTGTATTTTGTGAATTTTCACAAAACCAAGGTGCGCCACAAAAATTCTTATTTACACCTATCTGCAATAACTTTTTGGAAAAACATGTATTTATTTATTTTCCGTAAATGCGTATAGCCCTATGCTTATTCAATTTCTAGAAATTTTAACCCTTCAATAAAAAAAGGTGTCTTTGAACCTAGTCCCCTATGAGAAAAGTCACCACACGCCACTGTTTAATAGATATTTTACCACTGTAAATTTCTTGAAAATAATTCCATATCCAGCACTTGGAACATGTATAAAGTTTTTTATACATTACTAATTTATAATTAAAATTTATTTTTATCAATTTTTTTTTCAGATTTATAATGCCTCCAAAAAAGATAATGAGATATGACATTTCATATTTGAAATTTGGTTTTACTGTAATAAAGTCGAAGGGGGAAGAGAAACCACAGTGTGTTTTGTGTTCTGAGGTGTTGGCATCCACTTCTCTAAAACCCAGCAAGTTAAAGAGACACTTCGAAACGAAGCATCCCAGCTCAATACACAAAGATGTCGACTTATTTAAACGCCAAGCCGAACGACTGCACAACTCCAGGACTGATGACACAGGAATCTTTTCAGAGCATTAAGGCTGGTCTGAAAGCCTCCTATGAGGTTTCAAGGAAAACAGCTCTCGCCAAAAACCCCCACAGTATCGGAGAAAAATTGATATTACCTTGCTGCAAAGATATCATATCAAATGTGCTGGGAAGTTCTGAACTTGAAAAGCTAAAGCATGTTTCCCTGTCAAACGATACTGTAAGGAGGCGAACAGCGGAGATGTCTGATGAAGCTTGATGAAACGACGGATGTCGCCAGCTTAGCACAACTTTGCGTCTACGTACGATATTTATATGACGAACACCTGGAAGATGATTTTTTTATTCTGTGAAACTCTCTGCACCAGAACAACTGCAAAAGGAATATTTGATAAAGTGGACAGATTCTTTAAGGCGCATGGTATCAAATGGGAACATGTCATTGGCGTGTGTACTGACGGTGCTCCAACAATGCTTGGTTGCCGTTCTGGGTTTCAAACTTTGGTTAAGCAAAAATCCCCAGATGTTATTGGTACACACTGTACTATTCATCGTCAAGCCGTAATGGTGAAAACCATGCCTGATGAGTTGAAAAATGTTCTCAATCAAGTGATTACAGCAGTAAACTTCATTAAATCTAACGCACTTAACTCTCGTTTTGTTTTCTGAGTTATGCAAAGAAAGCGATTCATAATTTGAAACAGACTTGTTGCACTCACACGTGAGGTAGCTTTCCAAAGGGAAAGTTTTAAAGAGAGTTTTCATACTACGTGAAGAAATTCAGCTCTTTTTGCAAGATGCCAAACCAGACATGCATGCAAAATTCTCCGATGTCTGTTTTCTTATATCCCTGTCATTTTGGTCGACATATTTGAACCTGTGAATTCTATCAACCTGGCACTGCAAGGAAAAGATATCACAGTGTTCCATTGTCACGAAAAAGTGACAGCATTCAAAATGAAGGTTGAACTATGGCATGGAAAATTAGAGAATAAGAACTGCTGAACACATATATTGATGAAAATGAGCTTAACGTCGATGACGATATACTGTGATGAAACAGCATGTATCAATTCTTAGTGAAGAAATTTCTCACTATTTTTCTGACCTATGAGAATCTGAAAAATACCAACGATCTATCAAAAACCCGTTTGTACTCTCCATTAGTGACCTGCCTTCGGAGGACAATTTAATTCAAGAACGGTTTATTGATTTGATAAATGATGGGGGTGCAAAACATGTTTTCCGTGAAATGTGTTGTAGTGATTTTTGGATTGAAATGGCACAGTCCTATCCCGATGTTGCAAAGATGGCTCTATGAGTGCTGATTGCATTCGCAACCACCTATGAGTGTGAGACGGCTTTTTCCACACTACTTACTATCAAAACAAAATCTAGAAACAGATTAGACGCAACAAATGATATGAGGGTTGTACTGGCCAAAATAAAGCCAAACACAGAAGAACTGGTTAAGGCAAAGCAGATGCATCCGTCCCATTAAAATTTTAACTTAAATTTAATAACTAAGATGTACGTAATATTTTCTGAATAAATAATTGTTTGTCAAAAAATGTTTTATTCACAGCAGCCTGTACCTATGCAGTGCCGCGCAGTGGGTATGTGGCACCCTTGTGCAAAGTTTTTAATTTTTAATAAAAGGGTCCGTGAGCCATCAAACAATTTTTAAAGGGACTGCCACGCAAGAAATTCTAAAGAAGTTTGAGAAACGCTGGTTTAAACAGTGATATAAACAACAAAAGGAAGTTGATCGAGTGACATTGAGTGTCGGAGAAATTTGAAAGCTCAAGTTCACAAAGTCGCGCCGTGCCCGAAATAAAAAAGAAGTTGTCAGATATCAAAGTCGCCATGAAAAGGTGAGTCGTAGCCCACTGTCTGAGTGTCATATGAAACCTTATTAGGGTACAGAGAAAACAAATAGGCACACAGTGGGGGAAAAAGCACGAAATGTCAACTTTAATCTTGAAATTTCCACTTTAATCACGTAGTTTATTTTGTCATTAAAGCAGAACATCATAAACTTCATCTTTAAATCGCTTAATTTACTAGTTTCTCAAATCCCATTGTAACTAAAGTAGCTAGTTAAATGTTTTGTTTTGTATTTGATCTTCTATGTGCTCTATGTGTGTGAATCACTACGTGCTTCTTAAACGGGCTTTCTCTTCCTCCGACAGGACACAGAATCCATTACATTTGTGATATTACAGCTCTCTGAATAATTAAAATACTGAGATGTATATGTGATATAATTTTCATGATGATAGGAGTTAAAGCATGTTATTAAACATGGGAGCACGGTGGCGCAGTGATAGTGACGCGCTGGTGCCCTGTCCAGAGATTGTTCCTGCCTCAAGCAAGATAATTGCTGTGCCGTGCGTGACCTTCGATGAAATAATTTATTGCAACAGTACTGTCTCTTTCAAATGTACTAACCTCCAATTCCTGCCCATACTTTTCTTTCTCCAAATACACAATCACCATACAATCAGCTCTGTAATAGACATTAAGCCATCTGTAAGCTTAGAACGCAGATTCTTCAAAACTTTTAAGGTACATTGAAATATCTTGGTAGTACATGTTTAATTATTCTATCCATCTATCCTTCCAGTGTCACGCCAGCCGCAGCAAGAATACAACGCGAGGCAGGAACAATCCATGAACGGGCTCCAGCTCCTCGCTAGTGCTACCACACCTTGTCCTCACATGTTTAATTATTAACAATATAGATTATTTAAATGAAGTTAAAGTTTTATCTGTATAATATAATAAACATATTTTGCTGCATTTCATCTTAAAAATGATATCGTCATCATATGTAAATACGCACTTTATAAAGTGGCGCAGGTTGTGCAATATTATAACTGTAGTGCAAATTTACAGTGAGGTAATTGTACTTATAAGTACAAAGCGTTCTACAAGGAGCACATGATGGACTAATTGAGTGCATTTATAGTTCTTGGGATGAAACTTTTTCTGAACCACGAGGAAAGGCTCTGAAGCATTTGTCATATGAGAGCGGTTCAATAGGCAGCATGGCTGAGACAGCGTGTGCTTGATGCTGTATACCAATAATTCTCTTTCCAATCAGCTGCTGAAGAGCTGTGATTCACACTCAGATACAGTGGGATAAATACTCTGAGTGGTGCAGTGAGAGTAATTATGGAAAAACATGATCCGCTGTGGCAACCTCTAACGGGAGCAGCTGAAAGAAGGAGAAGACGGTGCAGCGAGAGTAACAACGCTAAAGCAGCTATGGTATTTAGAATAGTTTGACCATTCTGTGGACCATTATATTGTTACAGGTCAATTACAATCAGATGCATTAAACTAATAAACAATATGTGGTTAATTTCAGTGTCTTTATAAAGCCACTTCAGGGATGTGGATCTAAAAAAGAAAGGGAAACCACACTGGAACAGTAGCACTGCTTTGACGCTGGGTGCCGCTAGTTTGCAAAACCAAGCAGAGAACTTGCGTACGCCAGGGTTTGAGCTACCGTGAAAATGAGCGTGGTTTCACGCCAAGTTTAGGTTTTATACATCGTGATTTGAGTGTGGAAACATAAGTACGCAACATTTTTGTGCGTACGCACCGTTTATACATGAGGCCTCAGGATTCTGCCTTTATTGGCTTATTACCCTTAACCCAATTATGTGTGTGCATGTAAACACACTGACTCACTCCCCAGGTAGTCCTGTCCTGTATGTCACTATCTAATTGCCAACTATTTAGAGCACAAGATGATTCTTACATTAGCTTAATTCATTGCATTATTTTCTCAGTGTGATCATATCGGTTCTGGCAATTTAAAACTGTTGAGTCTGTTGCATGATTTATACCAAGGCACTGGTAACGAGCTGAAGGATGTGAGGCAACTAGGCAAAGAAAGTATGTGGAGAAAGTCCCTTGTTTGATTGGAATGAATGATCAAACCAGAGTCAAGAGTCAATGTTCATTTTATTAACTCATTCCTTCTTTATGGCAGAAGATTAATATTCCATTTGACTGAAAGTGGCAGTTTCAGCTTCATGTCTTCCATCACTTATTCTTTAATCATTTCTTTGCCATGCACGGTCTGCCCAACATTATATAATTAAGACAGTGGCGATTGTTTTTAAAACTGCAAAACTGAGCTTCTGACAACTCTTACTCATACAGTGACGAGTGAAAGTTTCCATTTGCATACGGTTTTGCAAAAATGACAAGAAAGTAAGACATAGTGCTCTCTGCTCCATAGAAAATAAGGCACAGAACTCCCTAAATCATTGTTCACACTTCCATGTTTACCTGTGTTCTTTTCTGCAGCTGTGTCACACAAGTAATCTGTCCAATAACAGTAAAATCAATTCCATTTGTACCTCTCATTTACATCACTTCTGGGGAGTGCAGAATATTTTGTAAAAATGTTGAAACTGAATATTTTCTATACAAAGACACACCAAAATATTATGGTGAGGAAAATCTTAATACACCAGAACCCCCTGCCCAACCATTAACAAACAACCACCCTTTCTCTTCCTTAATATTTGCAAATTCTCTCTGTTTTATTTATTTAATTTTTTTGAATTTATTAAAAGCAAATAACATTCCATACAAACAAGTCAAACTAGGCAAAACTAAGAAAGAGAGCTAGGCCAACATACAGAGTAAAGATTAGGGAAAAAAATAATAAAAAAAAAATTTAAAAAGGGGAAGAAAATCCTTTTCCCCAATATAAATGCTTATTCTAAAATGTTATTGATTAGATCCTGTCAGGTTTTAAAAAAAGTTTTGTACAGATCCTCCAAGTGACAACTGACAAAGAGGGGGGCTAGGATTTCTTCCAATTGAGCAAGATAATTGTATGCTTTATGCACATGGAGCTCGAGAGAATTCTGTGCATGACTGCTGTCTACTCTGATGTTTTGTTTCTTTTCTGTCTCCAATGCCTCTTAAGGATTGAGATCACCAAGATTGACATCATAATTGGCAAAGCAGGGATCGTACTAGCAGAACACCCAGAACACAATGTCTGTATATGACAGGAAGTGATTCCTGCGTTGTTTTTTTTTTCCTCACTAGACATTTTCATTTAAATATTAATTGCCACATATGCACATGCAGAATTAATGTATGTAAAGGTATTTGATAAGGTGTCACTTGAGAAGTTGGGAATCAAACTAAAAGAAGTGGGAGTTCAAGGTGTAGTGTGCATATGGGTGCAGAGTTGGCTAAAACACAGGGTTCCTTGCACCATAACCCTCTAATTCCTATTAGAATTAGGTGAAATTAAGAGTGGTGTCTGACAGGGAGGAGTGTTGGGGCTGCTACTATTTTTAATGTATGAAAATGATTTGGGTAGAAATATAAACAACAAGATTGTTAAGGTTTGCAGATGATAACAAGCTAGGTGGATTTGCAGATGATCTAGAATCCATTGAATTAAGGCTCGGGCAGAGTTGTGGCAGATGAAAATTAATGTAAGTAAATGTAAAGTATTGTAGATAGGAAGTAAAAATGTTAGGTTTGAATACACAGTGGGAGGTCTGAAAATCAAAAGTACAGCTTATGAGAAGGATTGAGGAGTCATAGTGGACCTGATACTATCAACTTCCAGACAGTGTTCAGAAGCCATTAAGAAGGTAAACAGAATGTTAGGTGATATAGCACGATGTGTGAAGTACAAGTCCAAGGAGGTTGTGCTCAAGCTTTATAATGCACTGGTGAGGCCTCATTTGGAGTACTATGTACAGTTTTGGTCTCCAGGCTCCAAAAAGGACATAGCAGCCCTAGAAAACATCCAGAGAAAAGTGACTAGGCTGATTTCTGGGCTACAGGGTATAACTTCTGAGGAAGGATTAAAAGAGCTGAGCCTTTTCAGTTTAAGCAAAAGAAGATTAAGAGGTGACATGATTGATGTGTTTATGAAGGCAATTAGTACAATGGATCAAGACTGTTATTTTAAAATGAGTTCATCAAGAACATGGGGGCACAGTTGAAAACTTGTTAAGGGTAAATTTTGCACAAACATTAGGAAGTTTTTCTCCATCCGGAGAACCACAGACACATGAAATAAGTTGGCAGGTAGAGTGGTAGACAGTGGGACTTTAAGGACATTCTAAGATAGACTTGATGTTATTTTGGGAGTATTAAGTGGATAGAACTGGAGTGCTTTGTTGGGCAGAATGGCCTGTTTGTGTCTAGATTGTTTTAATGCTTCCAGATGGAACAAAATGTCTGCCTTCTGGAGTCAATGACACAGATTTTGTGAATGATGTGAATAATTTTGCTCCCTCTATAAAAAAGTGGTCATGCAGTGCATGCAGTGTGCCACATCACCTATTATTAAAATGAAGTGAATAGCTCCTATAGAATTTCAAGAATTCTTCAAAAAAGAAAAGATTGTCCAGCACAACTGTCCAGATTCTTGCAGGCCCAGGAATTTTACAAAGTTTGTATTGCTTTGTTGTTAAAGGACGTTTTTAAAGCAAAATTGATCAGTCAGTAACAATATGCTGATCTTGTATGATGATCCAGTCAGTCTCTTGATCAGTGCCGTTTTATTTTCAAAAATCGGGAGTGTTCTCCTCCTGACTTACTCCAATACTCAAATATGGGGATGGATATTTGAGGAGTAAACTGCAAGACAATGATTATATTTTTATATTATGTACATTAAAGAACCATTAACAACAAATTAATAATATATTGAACAATTTTTATAAAAGTAAAGTTGAATAAATCTGACTCTGCAGCTGCATGAATAAAAAAAAATCGAGTTATGTGTTCAGGTAAAGTAGGTCTACTTTGTGCAAAGTGGCAGGTGAATTACTGTCAATAAAAAGCAGTCACCTGAGAAATAAACTGAAACGTTACTCACTCGTGAATTTTCTGTCCATACGGTAAAGGTTTTGTAGACCAGCACATTCCGATATCAGGCATCTGAATTACATCTTGATATACGGCAAGCGCAAAAAAGGCGCCACGTAAATCGCTTTCTATTTCACACGCTTTACGCGCCCGTGTTCAGCTCGCTCTATCACCTCAAATGTAGGGCCCTATGATTTCCGTGATGTGGAAAACATGGACGGAATCACGGAATTAACGCTTAAAAACGGATTTTAGGTTTAAAAAATGTGCGGAATTTAGTGACTGAAGGGGTGTCTGTTACAAAATTTCCCAATAATGTAAACGACTGAATAATCTGTAGTTCTATCAGGTTCTATTCAATAAGGGCGCGCACAAAAAGGCGACCTTCAAAAGGGCGACCTCAATTGAGCGCCGAATAAAGGTGCGCGTAAATAAAGGAGCGCTTCAAAAGGATGACCTTCGGAGCGAATTAAATGAATTGTCCTTGATTATGCTAATAGACCACATCTCGAATATCTACGTGGCATTGCACATAATCTACAGCTTCAAGTGTAACTTGCTTTCACCTTTTTATACATTCAGTCATTGCCTTCAGTACCGCCGCTCCCTATACGCAGAGTACGCAGTCTGCGTAGGGCACCAACTCCCAGGGGGGCACCATCCCAGCTGCTCAAAAAAATCGTTTTTATATATTATAATAATAAATTAATATTAATAATATACATATACAAATAAACAAAAATATAAATGTATATATTGCATTTTACGGTGAACGCAGAGTAGGCTAAGCACACGTGATGACGTGCGCGCCCTCACCTCTGTTACGGCTACCTATTTGGCCAAAAATGCTAATAATTGAACAATATGCCTGGTCCTGGAAAGAGACATCAACAGTCCGGCGCCGAGAAACGAAAGAAAAAAAAAGCCCAAGATGAAGCCCGTGCATCACTTTCAGGTACGTTCATAATCCTGTGAAACTTTATTTTATTCTGTCGACGTTAATAATGTGTTTTAATGTCGGTAATAATTTCACGACTAACGCATCTTTCTTAATATGAATACAAGGCATTTCTCCATGACAACCACCTACAAGAGTTGTACCCAAATCTCTGGATTGCTCTGCGCATAGCAGTGACGCCCCCTGTAACTGTTGCCTCTGCTGAGCGAAGTTTTTCTAAAATGAAGCTCATCAAAACGTACTTGCGTTCATCTATGGCACAAGAGCGCATGAGTGGTCTGGCAATTGTGAGCATCAACTCTGAATTAGCAAAGGCTTTATCATATGAAGAGCTCATTTACGACTTTGCCTCAAGAAAAAGCAGAAGTGTGCCTTTGTAAATTTTGAACTTTGGAAAGCTCCGGCAGATGACAGTGTTGATTTTATTTCAGTTTATTATTGTTTATTTTATTTATTATAAATGTTTTATTTAAAGTGTAATTTTAGTTTGTATTTTTTGCTGTAGAGCTACAATTGTAATTTATAAATGATACAATTTATTTATGTATTTACTTTTATTTGAATAAAGTCCTATTTTGGCCCCTATAGTAGGTGTTTTTTTTATTATTTTATTTTTACTTCCGTAATATTTGGGGGAGGGGGCACAAAAGTAAATTTCTGCTTAGGGCACCCATTTGGCCAGCAGCGGCCCTGATTGCCTTAATCTAATTTTCTGTAATTTTGAAAACAACGAAATATAGAGAGCTTTAGAAATAGTTCGTTAGAAGTAGTTCTTTAGAAGTTCATGCATTAATTAATTGGATGTTTTAATATTCTTGCTTTCACCTTTTTATACGTTCAATCATTGCCTTTATCTAATAAATTTTCTGTAATAATTTTGTTGCGTTTGCCTTTATTTGCTGCGCCCAATTGACGTCACCCTTTTGAAGCACTCCTTTATTTATGCGCGCAGTTATTTGGCGCTCAATTGAGGTCGTCCTTTTGAAGCTCTCCTTTATTTACGCGCGCAGTTATTCGGCGCTCAATTGAGGTCGTCCTTTTGAAGCTCGCCTTTATTTACGCGCGCCTTTATTCGGCGCTCAATTGAGGTCGCCCTTTTGAAGGTCGCCTTTATGTGCGCGCCCTTATTGACGGATACTGTTCTATCATGCAGGTACTATTTTCTAGTTTGTTTGTTTTTTAAGCGAACGCAATTCTTTGTAGAAATTCAGTCGTGCTTCTGTCCGATATTTCGGGCTTTAATAAATGTTTTGCCTCGCAGTGACGAGGCACACAAGGTCCACATTTGACTCTTCCGTTATAAACTCAGCACCTACAAACCTGAGGGCCTCTCCTCAGATGCAACGAGCCCTTAAAAGCAGTTCTTTTTTTTCTAAAAGTGAAGTTAACCTTCAACTCGGCAGGATGCAAACTACTAACAGCTCTTACAATTCTGGAGGGCGCTCACTGTCCTGCTGCAATCTCAGCATACAACATCGTGGAGGATCTGGGCTTCTACCTGATGAATGGAACTGCACAAATAAGGTTTAGTTGTGCTGATGTGAATTTTCATTAAAGGTAATTTTATTATTGTTTGTTTTGTTGAAGCTGTTACTCCTTTCTTACAGTAAAAAAAAAAACAAAAAAAAACGTAATAACCCAAAAATCTGAATCAAGGAAAAACGGTGAAACCCTAAAATCAAATAAATAAATAAATACATAAAATGAAATTTGTGAAAAAATAAAACGGATTCCATAGGGCCCTACAAATGCTGTGTGAACACCCGACCTTAGACACCAGCCGCCAATCACTGGATAAATATATACGGGCAGCTCATGGTGGATGTCTTTCTGTTTTAGAGTTAAAAGTTACAAGGGTTAAAGACTAACGGCAAGAATATTCATTCAAAAACAAAAACTAAAAATATTTTTAGTAAATTATTATTTCAGTCTTTGTAGCTACTTTAATAGTTTTGTTTACTTTATGTTTTTCATTTCGGTTTTGTTCATTATTTTATATCAGTTTATGAAAATGTTTTTTTAATAATAGTTTCAGTTTTAATTTTAGTTTTCATTAACTATAATAACCTTACTTGGAACACAGAGGAACTATATAAGAAGGGGCAGAGCAGTCCCTTTTTCTTAGCAGGATGTGTTCCTTTAATGTTGGAAGTGACATCCTTCGTATCTTCTATAACTCTGTGATGGCCAGTGCGATTTTGTAAACTGTGGTGTGCTGGGCTGGTAACATCACTTCAAGAGAGGACCACCGAATCAACAAGGTCAGTTATGGGACACACTCTGAACCCCCTGGTGGTTGTAGAAAAGGAGAAAGTCAAAACAGAACTGAGTGCCATTATGAATGATGCTGCACATCCTCTCTCTGACATGCTAACACTGAGGACTTTCAGCCAATGACTTATTCAGAAGAACTGTGTCAAGAAACATCACTGGGGCTCCTTTATACCAACAGCAATACATCTGTATAATGCCTCACTGGGATTGTGACTGCCAAGTAAGAACTCTTCCTTCTTTTTAATTTTCATGCTTTATAGTCATTCTGGTATGTGTTCAAACCAAATATCTATCTATCTATCTATCTATCTATCTATCTATCTATCTATCTATCTATCTATCTATCTATCTATCTATCTATCTATCTATCTATCTGTCTGTCTGTCTGTCTGTCTGTCTGTCTGTCTGTCTGTCTGTCTGTCTGTCTGTCTGTCTGTCTGTAACTCCTTTTTTAATGTGTTATTTGTTATCTTGTCAGTACAGTGTATTGCAGGTAGAGGCTGTGTATGACTAAAGTTCAGTAGCTCTGTGGTGCAAAATTAAGTAAGTGAGAAGACTGAAGGGCAAGTGTTGCTGTTTAGCATATAACAAATATGATGGCTGCACACAGATCCCCCAACTCCCTACAAAGGTCAATTTGTCTCTAAAGACTGCTAAAGCAGGAAAGAGGAATTTCATACATTTGTTAATAGGTAGGAAAGCTGGTATTAGAAGAAAGGTTTGGGATCACTGGAAACTACACTAAAGAATTCACCCTAAAAATCTCTAAATACATTTAAATTTTATTTAGATATCATCTTTCCCATGTTCTCTTACTTTATTAGGTGACACCCTTTTTTATTGTCTCTGTCTGAGTTTAAAACTAAGCCCAGGATACAAATGTAATAATTTCCTTATGTATTACCTCATTGGAAATACTCAGTAACTGCTAATACCAAAATATATATTATTGCAGTGATACTCAATCGACTGGCTCACCAAGGCTTCCTGAATGGTCCCTCAGCTCATTAAAATGTTTATAATATCATTAGCCGATAGCTTAGAAACAGTCGGAAACTTAAGTTGTTGATTTCCATTTCATTAGAGGTGCTTATACTATCGTTTGCTATTAGCTGTTAAGAGACACAAACTGTCAATGCCACCTTGCAGCATGACTATCTTGTCAGATCTCTAAGGGCCTAGTCAGCACTTTAATGGCAGAGCTCCATGGAAAAATCAGCTTTGAGGGAGGTGCCAGCCTGGGAGATCTCCTCCTCTGACCCTGTGCCTGAAGGCACTGTGCTGTGGGTAGTGGTTTGTTTTATCTTCCTAGTCATCGTTTTCCGGTAAATTAAAACATGTTGGTATCAACATGTTCACTCCACCTGGCAATGTTGCAAGTAAAACTGAAATGATCAATCTTCAAATGTAATTTTGGGGTCATATAGTTCATACAGGGCCTTTAAGTAATGTGGCTGCAAGGTAAAAACAAAACACGCCAGCCTGTTGAGCAATGAAAACTGGAAAAACAAAGAAAACACCACAAAGCAAATTCTCTTATTTGATTTCACAGCAGTCAGAAGATCAAAAGTAAGAACAATGACAAACTGCTACAGTTTCTTTCTGGCATAAGAAATATTTTGTCCTGTATGGAATACCTTTATAATTATAATTTAAGAATTATACTTAACAATGTTGGAGTTTAGAATGGAGATGTTTTTAAAGACTTATTAAAGTGTTCATCCTGCCATTTTAAAATACAAATATGGTGGTGCAGCACATAGGGCTGGTGTTGCGTTTCTTCAGAGTCTTGGGTTTAAATTCCAGTCAGGATGTGTATGGGATCTGCACATTCCACTAGGGTTGGCATGGTTTCCTGTATGTTGGGTTGATTTGCTGGTGTGAGGAACACCATTTTTCCACTGTTACCTTCTGCTTTCTGTTCAGTGCTGCTGGGATTGTTCTGCTTAGCACAGTTCCAAAACTGGAGTTTACAGAATTGGAGGCAAGTTTGTCTGGGATCTGAACTTCATTCTGGAAAAAAAGTTGAAAAATAGAATAATTAGAATAATTTAGGACCCCTTGTGTTTACTTTTTCTCATTATACCCTAGGCAGGGCTGACTTTAGTTTCTAGCTGCCCTAGACCAAGATGAAAATGTCCCACCCAAACCACACAGTTTTGAAGGCAATCGCATGAAAGAGTGGGTTGGTGGAGGGAACCCTTAGAGTTTTGTGTTATATAAATGAGCATTTAATCGAAGAGCTTGTCCAGCTTGGAGCTTTGTGTGCATTACAAAGTTTGGATATGAACCCAAACCCACCCAAAACCTTTGCTGTCCTTGATGACCACCTAAGTTGCCCATATGGTTGAGCCTGCTCTGACCACATTTATATGGAGAAGTATTTGAATTGACCACTTTCAAAGTGATGTGTGTGTTTCAGTTTGTATTGCATTCCTTATAATGGACTTTTGGACATGATAACTCAAAAAGCAAATGACTCAATATGAAAGAACCCTGGCATGTTTATTAGCATTACAAAATGCCAAAAGCCAGATGATTTAGAGCAAGATTGCTCAGTTAGATTTTGCTCTACTGAGATAACCCCATATGCCTTAGTATGTATACAGGTTTTCAGCAAGCTTACATGTTTTAGACATTCATGACTTGACCACCTTCCGAGTGAAGTCTGTGTAACCGGATGTTTGTTTATAAATCAAATGAATTACTCAATCAAAAACTATTACGCTGGAAAATGCTGCTAGCCTGTTGGTATTGAACAAAATGGCTTCGGTAGATTTTGCTGTACAAAGATAAAAATTTTGCACTGTTTGTATACATTGCCCTCCATTATTTTACTGCACTTTGTAAAAGATTTTTAATGACCTACGATAAATTCAGAATCCTCTGTTTAAAGTTTAAACTCTGTGATTATGGATGACAATTTTAAAATGGTCAATCAAATTAGCTCAGTAGTAAAGTTAAGCCTTTAGCAACTAAGACATTTATCTAAAGTCAAGCCCTTGAATTTTATTTAATGATTTTGAGAACATGCTTTTATCTCATCGCCGCTCAGTTACTATAAAGCCTGGTGTTCTAGGGTCAGTCAGGCTTCTTTCTCCTTCCTTCAGCTGACTCTGTATAATAGCTTATTGGAGGCCATCCATAACCACTACAGTATATGTTGATTTTATAAGGTCTTATGAATTTAGAATATGCTCACAAATGTGATTCCGCCTGTCACATCCCCATATCAGACCTGTGTCTCCACTTATTGCCCATCCATGGCTATCCTTCATGTGAACTTCATGTCATTAACAGGTGTGGTGAACCCCACTAAGCACGAGGGAACAAAGAGGTAACAATGTTGTAAAGATGTGAATTTAGGTATACAGTATGTGACATACAAGTGGAGGATGCTACAACATAGTTAGGATACCTAAAGTCAGAATACCAAATTGTCAAAAATAAGATTGTGCTCAGAAATTCACTTTGGGCACCTAACTTGAAGTTTCTTTTTACTAACTAACTGAAGAACTTTACTGACCCTTTTTTTGATCCATCATGGAATTCTTGAAGATGCTGAATACTGCCATTCTATAACAGAAACCCAATAATGTTGTGTAGCACATCACATCTGGCCATGTGACAGCATTAGGTCCAACTTGTTGAAACAATATAGTTGTCTCCGGGAAACCTAAAATGGTGAGCAAAACAAGATGTTCAATATTTTTAATATTATTCAAAATAATAATAAATGCAAACGTTTTACCAACAAAATCATGAAAATTCATAAAAACAACAACGTTTTCTTCTATAGCCCATTTTTTAACAAATGACATTAAAGACGTAATTACATGTAAGGAAAAAAAAATATGAATAAAAATAATGCATAAGTAGTATACAAAATAAATAATGCACACTTACATAAGATAGATATAAAATTATGAGAAATAGAACCCTTTAATATAGAATTGTTTAATGTCTCTATGATGAAAATGTGCAAAAAGTCCAAATTACAACATAAGCCACCCTAAGATGTGAATATTTCTGTTCATCATCAACATGAATTGGTGGAGGAGGAGGAAGTTGACTGACAGTAAATCTACTGGAATAGAGCAGCTTCAGTTCTATATTTTAGGGAAGCCTTCCTTTAAAGGTTGCAATAGTGTTCGGCTGAAGATCCTTTTGTCAACAAATGCTCCCTAACCCAGTCTCCAAATCTCAGACAATTTCCTCAAATGTTCAGTAAGGCAATGATGAACAGAATAAGTCATAAACTGTATGAGAATGGTGGGTGTAAAACCATAAAGACATTTAAATGGTGACAACATTTTGATAGTAGAATTATATGAAATATTTTGAGAAAATGGTGCAAAAAACTAAAATGTATACTCAATTACCCTGAAAAAGTATTGACAAACCAAGGTTGAAACGTTTCCAGTTTCTGTTTTATTCCAGCCTGCATGATATACTTGAGATGGTGTCCAAAAGTTTATTTTACTAAGGATCCATGATCTGAAACAATGAATTTTTGGAAAACCATGTAATCTAAAAAGTCTCAAATAAAAATCTATACCATATCCTTAGCAATTGGTAATTTCATCAGGGGCATGAAATGACCACTCAAGGAAAACCTGTATATGTCAGCAAGGAAGAAGACAGATCCAAAATGAACTCATTGGTGTTCTCCTTCCACAGATGAGAAGGAGGAGGAAGAATTTGTAGCAACAAAACAAACTTTGCCCTGCAACATACATCACAATCATGTAGTCGTTCTGTGATATCTTGATTCATTTCTGGCCTCCAGAAATATTTTTTGGTTAATTTGAATGTCTTATTAATACCAGGATGGCCCACCAAATGAAAAGTGTGATCACCAGAAAAGCATAATCCTGTTGTTGTAATATGAGTAAACCCCACATAGCAAAAGACAAGACAAGACCAGGGCCTTCACTAGCCTGTGTAGAATAGGCCTTATCCCTCACAGCTTGACCTCCTAACTCCATTGCAGATTTGCGCCTACAAAGCCCCGAAACAAGGAAAAGGTTTAGATATATCCTAAATGTCCCAAATCTATCAAAAATGCACTTCAAGGGAGAGGAACTTTAAAAAAAATAAACATCTTGGAAAGAAAAGGCCAAAGCATAATCATTATAAAAAAGAATAATAATTTTAAAAACAAGAAAAAAAACACAAAATGTTGAAAGGCACAAAAATGAGCCAAAAAAGATCTGCATAATGGGCAGTCCAGAGACAACTAATTTATTATGAGAATATTTTTTTTACAATTTATATTTTCTCAGTACTCAAAGCGCTCTTCACATAGGGTGGACCCAAGACGCGAACTCATGAGCTACTTAGTCCAAACACTTAATCCAAATACAATCCACAAAACAGAAGCAAAATCCAGAAAGCAGAAAAATCTGTTATTTACAAATGTACTCTTAAAACATCAATGAACCACTGAAGGATCCGCCCCTCAACCTCACAATAATACTGTATTAGGCTGTGGGCGGTCCATCAGCTGTGACATCAAGGTGGCTCCACCTCTTGGTTCCACCAACAAATGACTAAGAACATAAGAGAACAGAAAAGCAGAATGATTATAAATGAAATAATCAAACAAAATATCCATCCATCCCGCTGAATCCAAACACAGGGGCACAGGGGTCTGCTGGAGCCAATCCCAGCCAACACAGGGCACAAGGCAGGAAACAATCCCAGGCAGGGTGCCAACCAACCGCAGGACACACACAAACACACCAAGCACACACTAGGGCCAATTTAGAATCGCCAATCCACCTAACCTACATGTCTTTGGACTGTGGGAGGAAATCGGAGCGCCCGGAGGAAACCCATGCAGACACGGGGAGAACATGCAAACTCATTGCAGGGAGGACCCGAGAAGTGAACCCGGGTCTCCTAACTGCGAGGCAGCAGCGCTACCACTGCACCACCGTGCCGTCCCAAACAAAATATAATCAAATAAATATATGATTTTAGATAAATAAGACAAAACCGAATCCAGACCTTAAAAATAATGAACAAGATAAAAGTGAAATTAATATTTACAAAAATAACAAAACCATTAAATAAACACAGAATAATTCATAATACCCCTTTATTTGTCCTGGCACAACATTTTTGCCTTTGGAAATACTCAAAAAGAATAGTTGTGGAAATAGTGTTTTTAAGTTCTATGGTTGTGGAATTGAAATATTTTCAAGATCTGTCACATTTCCATCAGGTTCATTTTGGCTAGGTAGTGCATCCACTGCTAAATTATCATCACCAGAATGATAAAAATTTGTGAAACTATACCAACTAAACTAAAAAGAGGGATTGTCTGGTTTGATGTGTATTAGATTATTATGCTGAATTTAAATACTTAAGATTTTTATGATAAAGTAAATACAATTAAAAGATGAGCAGCACTTTCAGGCCAGTCAAGCCATTCCCGCAATGATATTGTATTGGGTAATAGTAATGTTGTTCAGAAGAGTTTGTTTTTCTCATATACGAAGTATAGGGAAAGTATTGAAATCGTCCAAAGATTCAGTGTCAAAATTTTGACGAATCTCGACGTTTTAGACCTCCCCGAGTCCGAAAATACCATATTTGGAATTATGTCTGTGTGTGTGTGTGTGTGTGTGTGTGTGTGTATGTAAACAAGATAACTTGAGTTTGCTTTCACTTAGGTCAACCAAATTTTGCATACAAGTATTAGGTACAAATCATAGATTTCTATCAACTTTTGGTACTTTACCTTTTATTCATGCAGCTGCAAAGTTTGATTTATTCAACTTTATTTTTATAATAATTGTACAATATATTATTAATTTGATTTGATTTCTTGTTAATGGTTTTTTAATATACATAATATAAAAATGTAATCATGGTTGTGTGATTTACTCCTCAAATATCCATCTTCATATTTGAGTATACGAGAAAGTCTAGGGGAGCCCATTTCCAATGTTTTTCAAGAGAAACAAAGGTAGAGATGATAGGCATTAACGTTGGCTTCAAAACACAAAGGCACATTGGGATGTCACAAGACAAGGATTTAGTTATACATTTCTTTAGTGGTATCAAAGGTTTGTTGTACATCAGGAGACTTTTTAATCAAAGAAATAAATGCACATATTATAGGGAAAAAATACTTGATGAAACAATAATAATAATTTGCAAACACCAAAAATCATTGGATTTGTTTAATACTTTGTTTCTTTCTAACCCAAAATGTATCAAGATCCATACTAACAGATGCAAAAAATAATACTCGAAATCCTCACACTATAACAGCTGATGACGAAGAAAGTAATAACCCATCCTGTTTAAAATATTAATATGCAGACTGGCTAAAATGACTAGAAGAATTTAGCTTTATTTAACAGTAATTGCGGTAAATAAGCACTGTAAACAGCTTACTATTTTAGTTTTGGATTGTTTACCTCTTAATTATATTTAACTACAGTCACTAAGATGGTGACATTGGGCAAACTTTATGAATAACAAGAACATGAAAATTCACAAAAAAATGCTTGATAATAGAAGGAATGGAATTGCATAAAATATTATTGTAGTCACTGCTGCAATAAAGAAAAGTGATTACTTACTGTAAGTTCTGTTCTGCAAATTCCAGTCGGACCTTTGGCTTCTTTTACTTGATGATACTTGATGGAACTTGATTGATAAAATATAAACAAAATTATTGTTTATTAGAAAAAATCTTATATACATTAATCATTCATGCAAGACTAACCAGTAATATTTCTTTAAAATTAGAACAGCTAAGATCTTTCAAATGAAAAAGACCTCAGCTTCAAAATATTTGCATTTGATACATTTAAAAATTAGGATATATGTGCATATAAAAATCAAGGCATTTACTTCCAAACACTTTTATGAGTACATCTTTGTGGTGTTACAGTATGTTGTTCACTGCCATGTTCATCAGTGCCAGTGTTCATCATGACAAAATTGTAAATAAGGTAATTATACACAAGGTGGCAGCACAGTAGATCTGTGATATACTATTGTACATCAAGCATTTACAAGCTTTCATTATTTAGTTTTTAAAATATTTTTTAGTTATTTGAACTTATCGATGTTGTTATTGTACTGTATTTCTGTGATAGACGGTCTTCTTGTTTTAGCTTCCCCTTTCAAATTAACAAAAGTGCTTTTTTCATTTTTGCCCTGTCTTTTGAATTAGCATTACTTCTATTACAGCTGGATCTGTCAATGTAATAGGATCCACAGCCAAGTTATCCTAGGTCAGCCAGATGCTCTGTTAAAATATTTGGCCCCAAAAGTGTGTTCTGTGGTGGAATTCCCCTCCAAATTATTATATTATTGAAGTCAAAAGTTCAGTAAACGTTTATTAAAATCTTCATCCATCTTCTTGAAGGAGTTGTGCCCACTATAGGGAATAAAATGCTACGATGGAAGTCAGGGTAGCACAGTGGGTTAGAACTACTACCTCGCAGGTTTAGATTCCTGGATTCAGATCCTGTCTTGGTGGAGTCTGCACTGGGGACTCCTCATTCCATGGACAAGCGGGTTAGGTTAATGGATGTCTCTGTGGGCCTAAGTGTGAGAGTATGCTGCTGTGGACTGGCACCTTATCCACGTTCTTTTCATGCCTTTTACTTGATGTTGTCAGGTAAAGCTTCAGTCCTCTGTGTCCCTAAAAACTGGAATAAATAGGTCCAGAAAATGGAACTAACTGACCTAACACTGCACTAGAGAAGATGTAGATACTTAAGTTGTGCCCAGTATTTCTTCCATTCATTATGTTGTGTTTTAGCAGCAGTCATTATAATAGGGCAGGGGTGCACAATATGTTGATCGCGATCGACCGGTAGATCGGAAAGGTAGTGCAGGTAGATCGCGTTGCATTCAAAAAAAACATTTTTAAACGTTAGTCTATATATCCTCCCTATGGCATTTGCCACTTGATTGACATACAGGGTGGCCAGCCTAAGATCTCTTTTCTTTTAACACACTGGTCATCCCGCACGCACAATCAAACGCGCGAGCTACTGCAAAACTCCGGCTGTGATCTAGTTAGCCTTCCAATTTATATCGACTACAGAAGGGATTTAAAAAAAAATTGTTTGGGGAGGGTATGGGCTGGATGTGGAATTGGAAGAGGATTTTTTTTTCTCACAATTTCCAAAGAAGGAAAATGTGGAATGGCACTTTCAAACTATTCATAAAAACTACGAAACTGACTTCCTTCCGAAAAACGATCTGAGAAAGAGAAAGGAGAGGGAACTAAAATCATAGTTAATCAGACAGCCGTCATTTTTCACTCGGCTGAATTGAAAAGCAAAGGCAGACACACCTAAGCATCGTTCCGGGTGACTAACTCGATCATTAAGCATAAGAAGTCCTTCCAAGATGGAGAGATAATAAAAGATGCCTTCGTTGAGGCAGAGAGGGAGAAATTCCTGCTGAGTTTTCGAGACCCCTGGCCGGAGAAAAAGGAGTTTCTCCTTGTTATTAAACATGTAGACTACAAGCAACTTAATAACGATCAATGGCCACTAGACTTGGCATTTTTTTTCCGATCTGACCAACATGTTAAATGAGCTTAATTTACAGCTGCAAGGAAAACAGAACTCCATGGTCAATAAGATTAGCTCAGATAATGCTTTCAAACGAAAAATGCAACATCTGTCCTCAAAGCTGCAGTGCCTTGATTTGGGGAACATCCAAAACCTCGCTTCATAGCTGGAGATGCAATGGAAGGCATGTGTGTAATCTTGACAGCATACGCTACACAGAGCAGATTGAAAATTGCCTGTTAGACTTTGACAGACGGTTTCAAGACTCAGCTTTACTTGAGCCAATCGCTACATTTAAGTGCTATCCATTTAGGGAAGATGTTGAGGGTGATTCACCCACATCAAAAATTGCAACACTGTTTCACCTGAAACTCCTCTACAGTGGAGGATGAGATTTTGACACTACAGGATGACATTCAGCTGAAATCTGGGGCTCTTGGACAGTTTTGGAACTTACTCACAGAGGAAAAGTATCCAAACATGAGGAAATGTGCTACCTCCTTGACTGCATTATTCGGCTCTACTTATTTATGCAAGTCAGCCTTTTCTCACATGAAGATTATTAAATCCAAATACTGTACTGAAATAAATGTATTGAATTGTTATTGTGCCATAATGGTTATTCAGTTATGCAAGGTACGACAACATATATTTTATGTATAAAGTATACTCAGTATGTATATATATATATATATTATTCATGGCATTCGTAGTCTGAATCACAGTCTGATTATATGGGTGGTTACCTACCAGGTAATGCTTGTGGTTGGTCAGCAAGTTGGCTAACATCCGCCACGGTGCCCTCTTTCAGTTGTGAGAAGCAGATCATAGAATAATTGAAATAGTTTTACTGTCAAATAATGCAAAGAGTGTGCGACACGTGTTTCGCCCTAATTCTGGGCTGGGGGGGTGCAGTAGAGTGTGTACGCCTGATGAGCCCAGAATTAGGGCAAAACACGTGTCGCATACTCTTTGCATTATTTGACAGTAAAACTATTTCAACCATATATATTGTGGGAGATGGCCAGCCATTCATCCCAGCCAATGCCCCCAGGCCGCTAGATGGAGCCCTCCTTGCAACGTGGAGATACCCCGAATTCCAGCAGGGCATCATGGAATATGGAGTTTTAATACACAGCACTGCTGGATAACATCGGGGCTGCCAGGGGACGCTGCAGGGAGACACAGAGACGTTTATTTTCCATACAGCCGGAAGTAAATCCCAGTCACATGGTTGGAAGAAATAAAGTGCTTCCGGGCTGATGAAGAAAAGGAGTTTTCGTTTGACCCGGAAGTGCTGGATAATCGCATGGACTGAGGGCTTAGAAGCACTTCCGGGTCATGAACTATATAAAGGACTGCAAGAGATCCCAGAGTTGAGCTGAGCTGGGTGGAAGGGTGGCAACGCGTCTGGGAGAGCGGAGGATTAATTGTTTATTGAATATTTGTGTTGTTTATGAGTATAGTGGAGTGGAGGGTGCTTTGTGCACTGTTTATTAATAATAAAGTCAACTATTAGACTTTTACCTGGTGTCTGGCGTATAGTCTGAGGGTTCAAGGGAGCGATAGCGCCCCCAATACTGTCACAATATATATATATATATATATATATATATATATATATATATATATATATATATATATACTGTATATATATATATATAGCATTTTTAATGTAGGTAGATCATTTCGACCTGGTCATTTTAAAAGTAGCTCGCAAGCTGAAAGAGTGTGGGCACCCCTGTATTAGGGTAATACGATGTGGTCTAGAATCTGCCATTTAAAAAAGTTATTTGTTTTCATTGTCCTTTATGGAGAAGTAGCTGAACTAAAACAACTAAATGCTATCCATTGTAATCTTGTGGCACTGACGTCTTAGAAAACAATATGTGACCCTAATATCGTCTCAGTAATCCTGAGGGATTTTGCTGGATGCGTCCTCAGATCAATGATTAAAGAAGACTGACAACCAGTAGCCTTGATCCCAGAGAATTAACAGTGAGACCGGCAGAGAATAGCCGTCCAAATGAAAGAACTCAGAATGAATAACCACATCCTGATAGAATTCCGGTTTCTGCAGCTGGACCACATTTTTAAAATTCTTACTTGTTTCCGAATCTCTGTGCTTTTCATTTCAGAGTATTTGTGTATACTGTTTAGTCCTTGCAAAATGTCACAGAATGAATGGCATTCAATTTTAACACTCTTCCTCTTGCTTTTTTGGTAGAACCCTACTTTCTTGAAATTCACATCCTAGGCCAGGATGCATGTAAACACAAAACTCTGCCTGCCAACATGCCAGTGCTTTTATGGAGCAATAGGAATATTTATATATTACTAGCCATAGTACCTGTAGACATAATTTAAAAATATTTGCCATCTCTTGCCCTACATGTACTTTCAGTGCCTTTCCTCTGTATTTGCGTGTGTCTGAACCTCTCTTCACATGCTCTCCATTTCTTGAGCGTTTGCTTCTCAGACTCTGTTGTTATTTGCGAGATGCCTTTCCGGTTTTATTTCTTGCTGTCTTTGAAGGGGACTCTCTCAGCCTGCACCCTTACTCCTCCTCGGGCATCTTGTAATCACACTTTCTCTTTCATCGCGTCACCAAAGCCAAACTGATCAATCAGGTTGCTCTGAGGGACTGGACAGAGAGACCTTAGTGTTTTATTATATAGCAGATAATAATATACTGAAATTTATACTTCTTAGACTACTAGTCATTTATAAACAAAAATCATGGGCTTCCTTGCAGATTGAATGATCAGGTTTTTAGAAAAACCCTTAGTAAAGACACCTTCTACTGTCCCAAATTACCTGCAAAAAAAGTTCAAAAAATCAAAATGGTAATTCTAGGTCTGGAATGGACTATTCTAACCAATAACTAACCAATGGACTGGGCACAGTATGAGTGCTCACCTTGTAAAAATTATCAGCTGGTGTGAAACAACCGTTTTTCAGTAAAGTAATATATCCATTGTCGGTTATTAAAAATGATGACCTTATTCTGCGCTTCCCCTAGTCAATGCTCCTTCATTGCATTAATTCTTGTGACTAGCTCTATTAAATATTCGGTTTTTGACATAGTCCCTACTGGACAAAATACTGTAGTCTCTAATTATCACTGGAACTTTAATAGTGTTAAGGATTCACTCACTACATGGTCATCTTTTCTGCTGTTTTTTTCGTTCCAGGCTTTCCTTTATTAAAATGAATTTCCATTAATTTTATAATTACAATTTTATGCTGCCTCTCCTCTCTTCACAAAAATGAGATTGTTTATTGCTTATTTATGGCATTAAAAGAGAATCTTAGTTAAATGTTCTTCTTAATTAATTTGTGATAAATCAGAGGATGAGGTCGCTTTACCAAATGTTGAATTGTACTATTGAACTTTTGTTCTGCATCTAGTTTGGAGCTGGCTGATATCTCCTGATAATCCCCCTGCCTAAGTTGCCAGTATAGTTGCTCCTAGACCTCTTTTATCTTCTTCCTTTCACAACAATAAAACTGAAATCTCGTGCTAACGATTTGGGACCTTTGGTTTCCAATATGTTGTATTTGTGGTGCATGGTTGAAAAACTTTTGGGTTCCCTCCCCAGATGACATTCACACACTGCCATCTTTAACAACCCTGTTTTTTGTATAGAAGGTCATCCCTTTTCTTTTCCCTCATGAGCTGCCTTCGGCAATTCTGCTTTTGGTGACATTTTGAATGAGGCTGGACTCCAGACATTCTAGTCCCTGAGGTCCAAATTTGGAATCCCATCCTCTTCTTTTTTCCTTTATTTACAACTACGGTCTGTTCTCAAAACCTGCAATGTTTCCCTATCTTTCGCTTTTCCCACCTATCTACTTTGAATTTCTGGAACTCTCTATCCTCTACCTCAAGATCTGTAGAATCTCTGTATGCTCATCTGTGCATGGCCTCTTATCAGCTTTTACCAATTCTGTGTTTGGCAGCAGGATCTTTCCTCAGGGGTGGATCTACATTGAAACTAATGAAGCTTAAGCTTTCAGTTCCCCCAGCTCTGGAGGGGCCTCAGAAGCAACTTCAGTCCACATTGTTTAAACATTTTTGGTCTCTGCTGTATGAGAAGTGTTTTTAAAGCCTAGACATATAGTGGCTATTTAATAAAAAAAAAGTTGTGGTGAGCTGTCATGGAACAACCCTAATGAATAAGATCTTGGTAGTTACCCAGACCTCATTGCTGTTTGCAAAGGGGCCCCAAAAATGGAGGTCCACCACTGTATTCCCTTAACGCCCCCACTTTCTTGGAAATCTACTTTTAGTAGTGTTTTTATTTTCTTATAAGAACTCCAATCTTCAAAACATTCAATTTAGGATTGTTCATTGCACTTATTCTACTCCCACAAAGCAAAGCAAATTTGACCATGGGCTTGTCTATTGATCCACATTGTCTCTTCTGCCAGACAAGCATCTCAGGTACTTTTTTGCATATGTTTTGGGAGTGTCCCCCGATTCTCAGTTTCTGTCACTAAATTTCTCTCAACACTTTTTCACATTAACATCCCTTCCCTTCCTGAATTTTATTCTTTTACTGGACCTCTTGTCTCTTTCTCTTTCTCTTTCTCTCTCTCTCTCTCTCTCTCTTTCTCTCACCTCAGTCCAATGGAGGCTGGCACAACAGCTGCAAAGGCTTTTTCATGTTCTCGCTGGAAATCTGATCTTTTCATGTCATTTGCATCTTGGCAGGCCTCATTGTTCAATCTTACTCTCTTAGAATGCTTAGCGGCAATGATCATCTGCTTCATATATTACAAAGTGGCAAATTCTAGTGAAAGTTTTGCAGAGCTGGATGGCTGGTGGTTGCTGTTGCTCACCCCTTCCTACTTAACTCTTTCAGGTCTGATGTCGACTTTTGTCAAAAGGAGGAGTTGATGATGGTAATCAACTGTAAACTGTGACAAAACCAACTGTTATGTTTTAGTTGGAGTCTCGGTGCCTGAAGGAAAGTTAGATTCATTGGTTTACCAAGATTTCCTGCACTCGCGTGAGTAGCAAGGTGCAAACAATGGCAAAAATGGGACTGACATCTGGCGAGAGATCAAAGCGAATGCATAAAGCAAAATACTCCGCAGATGACATTTTGCCTATTATCTCTGAACTGGACTATGACTTGTTGGACTCTGATTTTAATACAAGTGATCAAAAATGAATGTGAGGTTCCAGCTTCAGCTGATTGGTCCCCACCTAATTGTTGAACTGACAATGTTCGCCAGGTAGGACTGCCACTTACCAATGTTAAGAGGTAGAAACCACATTGCAATGCACTGCGACTGTGATCGCTGCTGCTGCAGACATGACCCAACCACTGCCCTGCACCACCAATAACCAATACCCTACCAAACCCCCCCCCAGTGCGCAAAGACAGCCTGGCAGCAAGCCTGTCGCACATTCTTGGCAAACTAGCAGCCACAGCATGCAGCAGCAGACGTTTTATGTTGATTTCTGTGTGAAACCAATGCTTTTCAGAAACTGATATTTGGAAGAAATTTTCAGCCCTCAAAGAGTTAAATCCTGGCTCGGTGGGGTCTGACATTTGGGCTGGGTTTCACACCTGGGTTTTGTTCAGGCCATTTTCTTTTTACCTTATTAACAGAGTACATTTTGTTGGGTGGGGGTGAGGTTGTATTTTTACTGTTATTACTGCAATTGCAATTGTTTTCTTTGATTGTTTATTTTTTAATTAATGTAATTTAAGCTTCAATAAATATTTGATCACAAAAAACATGATGAGCTGGTTCGGTGAATGTACTGGATAGGGGGGTGCTACTCTGGGAATCATCGTCTGTTGACTGATTTTGGCACTCGATGGTAAATGCTACTACTAAAGGTGGGATCTTAACACAGAAACTGTTTTCTAATTTTCATTTCTGTTATTTGTGTTTCTGACTACCCGACTTATGCCTTTGCATTGTCTTTTTCAAATGCCTCACACTGACAAATATATAGTAACTGCAAAGTAAGGTCATCTGTTATTCAGTCCTATATGGCACAAATCATGTACTGGTGTATTAAACAACAGCAGTTACCTACTCTGGATGGAACATGCCTAAAATAACCAATTGAAAAATCATTCACACACCAGAGCTTTCCAGTAGATAACTGCATTTTATCTTAAAACATCTATACTTGTTGGATAAAACATATCCCACATGCAATGTCAATAATATTTTTTCTACAGATGTGTCCTTCCTATTTTGCTTAAGCTTAAATTGCTCACAAGCCCTCTTACACCAAGAGCTGGTTGCAGTTGCACACTTTGCATCCCCTGCATCTGCCATATTCTTCTACCTTGAGCATGGGAATGGTGCTATATAAATAACATGTATTATTATTATTTCATTATTATCTTTGCTCCTTATGCTGCGTGGAAGTTACTGTGGTTCTATCAGAGGCACCATATTTAATACAACCATAAATAGCAAATAGTGTTTTCTAGCAAAAGCCGCTTTGGGCTTGGTAAGATAGTAGTGTCTTGAGGAGAGTCCTGGTCAGGCTCAAGAGTGCACAAAGGGAGTATGTGTTGTTAGACCTGTTGAGGTTAGTTTATTTATTTTTGTGCTGTCAGGTCAGGTTGGGAGGCATACACTGGTACAGCGTGTTGCCTTACCCACCACACAACGAAAAAGCTCAGGATCATAGTTGGCAACCCCCCAGGAAGACACGTGGTCTAGTCCTATCCCCTGGAAATGACCCTCTATGTGCTGCAGCCTGGTGTCACATGGGCATCCCCTTTGCCTGGTCTTGCCACTTGGGTTCTCAACAATGAGGATTATGCGTGCCAGATCACCTTCGGGGAATCGTGCCACATGGCCTTAGTGCTGTAACTGATGCCCACTCTCCATGCAGTAAATGTGCCTCATTCAGAACTCCATGAGTAACCACTCATTCAACAAAGTCAAACCAGCAGTACCCAAGGATTCTCCGAAGGAGTCCAGTCTTTGTCTGAGGTCACTGGATAGCATCCATGTCTCACAACCACATAGCAAAACAGGAAGCACCAGGACTCTAAAGACTTGAACCTTTGTCCTTATGCAAAGATATCGGGAGTGCCACACACCTCTTTGCAGTGACCTTATGACCCCCCATACTCTCCCAATCCATCTACTGACTTCATAGGAAGAGTCACCAGAGACATGAACGTCGCTGCTGAGGTAAGTAAACCTCTTGACAAGGTTGACACTCTCTCCGCAGACAGACACACTGCTGAAAGCTGTGCCCAAGAGGTCATTAAAGGTCCAGACACTCAGACTCCTCGCTTAGTCTCTCGAGAGTCATGATCACAGCCTCCATTGACTTTGCGAAGATCACAACATTGTTGGCAAAGTCAAGATTAGTGAATCATTCTTCACCAACAGATGCCCCACAGCTGCTGGACCCTACAACCCTGCCCAACACCCAGTCCATGCAAGCACTGAACAGGGTAGGAGCAAGAACACACTCCTGACAAACCCCAGAATCAACCAGGAGAAACATAGAGGTTCTTCCTCCTCTCTGTACAGCACTCGCACTACTAGTGTACAGGGCAGCCATGATATCCAGCAACTTCAGGGGGATCCCGCAAAGTCTAAGGATGCCCCACAGGGCAGTTCGATCAACTGAGTCAAATGCTTCAAGAAAAGTCTGCAAAGAAACTCTGCCAATATTCACATTTGCACTCGATGAGAACCCTTATTGCCAGGATGCGGTCAATGGTAGACTTCCTAGGCATAAAACCAGAATGCTGCGGTCGCTGGTAAGTGAGCAAGTGATCACAGACCCTAGCAACGACCTTACCCAGCACTGAGAGCAATGTTTTCCCAATGTAGCTGCCACAACTATAGATGTAATCATGTTGCTATATCTAAATATCAGGTGACCAGAGAATACCATGAAGCAACTATGCAGGCCAATGGCGAGAAGAGAACCAGAAGATTGTCAAAGTAGAAATGAGTTCAAACTGTAAAGACCAAATCCTAAACACCAAAGCCTAATTGTAAACCAAAAATCAAAGCCAGAGAGAGAAAAAAGAGAATTGGAAACCAAAAAGTAGGGAAAGAATGCACATTTCATATGACAGAGTTTTTATCCTGGTCACAAATAATGAATTCATTCTTGCACCAGATTTAAGGGGACACACTGATGACGCTAGGTGCAGTGTTATGGTACATAATTTCCATGGAAACTGGGAGCTGTATGCCAGTAACAGGAATAATTACCTGCTGGGTTCATGCCTTGCCTCTCCATGTGAGGATGTGAAACAGAGTGGGGTGCAGTCCCCTGGGCAGTGTCTTACCAGTAATATTCCCATAAGTATTTGGTCAGTCTAATGAAGGACACACTTATGCACACATATGGTTGCGTAGTAAAAAATACTTCATTACTGTACTTGAATATGTTTTGAGAATGTTTCTACTTTACTTGAATATACCATTTTGGTCAACTTTGATTTAACTACAATATCAAATATAAATGGCTGGGTTTACTCTCAAATGTTTAGATGGAAACATTTATTACTGCAATATTAAACCAGACAACAAAAGGGCTACAGAAGTACACACTCAGTCAATTATCTAAAATACAGGCTTCAACCACTTTAGCAAGATTTATGTATACAAGGGGGTACCCAAAAATAACTGGAATTGAAAAAAAAATGTTTTAATCATTTTTATTTACTGAAAATTTAGTCTCCTTCAAAGTACTTTCCTTATTAATGAATGCACTTGTTCCAATGGTTTTCCCACTGGTGGAAACATTTTTAGAATTGCTGAAGAAAAACGTTGTCCAATGTCTGCAGCAATTTTCTTTGACTTTCTTCACGGTACAAAAATGCTTTCCTTTTGAGTTCCTTTTTCGTATGCGGGAACAAGAAAAAGTTGCACAGAGCAAGATCAGGCGAGTAGGTAAGGTGGCAAGAACTCCAAGACACACAAGTCAATTCAGAAATCTCTTCAATAGTCCAATGATAATCTTCATAAATTGCATTGTGAACTTTTTCAAGATTTTCATCATTCCTAATTGTGGATGGTCTGCTAGATCTTGGTTGGTCTTCAAGTGACATTTCTTCTTGTTTGAAATGTGATAAACACTCGTAGACCTGTGCTTTACTTAAAGCTTCCTCTTTAACAGCAGCTTCAAGCATCATTACAGTTTCAGCAGCTGTTTTCCATAAGAGAAAACAAAATTTAACGCAGACTCACTGTTCTTTATGATCACCCTTTACAAAAATCACAGAACACGTTTAATAAGCACCAAGAAAAACTGACACGGAATGCTGCACTACCAATACAAAACAACGCCCGCTTGGCAGACTGATTCACAATACTGTAAGTATGCTACACCAAAAATTTGAAATTTGCAACTAAGTCTAGATTGCATGCCAGGTGCAGATTCTGGTTATTTTTGGGTACCCCCTCGTATGAAGAATGACATTTGTGCTGCTGGTGCTAACAGACGATCATCTATACAGACATTCCAAATACACCAAGCCATGGCCTGTGCAAGAGGTGGGTCTGGATGTTTTAGGGTGGGGCTTCATGCCAGTGATGCACATTCTCTAATCTGAGATATTTTCACAGCTGAAGCTTCCGTGTTGTATCCTTACAGCAGCATGCCAAACAGAGCAGGGCTAGATCAGCATACTGCTGAGAGATATACTAGTGCGTTCACGTGCTGTGGTTCACTCACCTTTACACGTGTTATTCACATGTCTTCCCACATTGCTTTGAGCATCATGGGTCCAAAACAGATTATACAACAACTAAAAAAGCCAAAGAAAAAAAAAGAAAGGCCTTTCCTTTGAGTGTGAAACTTGAAGTGATAAAGCGCTATATTAAACATTATTTAGTGAATGGGGAATATCTTATTAGGGTTTGACTTGATGACTAATGTTAAACTAATTCTGTCAATTTTCATGTAATTTGGTGTTATTTGAATAAATAATTGGTCCATTTTTGGAGCTAGGGAATGTTTAAAAATGTTTTCCATTTCAATTAATTGCATTTAAATTATGACACATTTCTTTCGAAATGGGTTTTTAGGAATGGATTAACTCCTTCTTAAGGGGGCGAAGCCTTATAACACGATGAGTGATGGACCAGAGCAAGTCTCAAAATAGCTGGTGCCAACCGGGCAAACCCCAAACAAAAGAAAAGTAAATGAAAACACACACATGAAAGCGCTACAATAAATGGTTGGCTTATTGCCTCCTTTTTCCCACAGTTGCCATTCTTCGATAATGCTTGGCTGGCATTGTCCCTGATAGTCAAGCTCTCAGGTTCAAATGAGACGCTACCTTCCGGGAACATCTCCCTTTTATACTGGGCAGGCAGGAAGGGGCAAGGCTTTTCGGGCTCTGTCATCATCAAGGGATAGTTTCTCAGTACTGTGAGGGGAAAAAGGAGACAAGACTGTTAGTGGCAGTGCCCCCTCTTGTCCTGGGGTGGTACCACATGCCTTAGGTGAGCCTCTACTAAATTAGGATACTGCTGACAATGTACGTCACGGTTTCAAGTTGCAGTTACCGTATTTTTCGCACCATAAGACGCACTTTTTTTTCCCCAAAAGAAGGTTGGAAATGTCTGTGCGTCTTATGGAGAGAATATTGCGTCACAGACCATGATGTGTAGTACCTGACAAAAGTCGACATCCTGGGGTAGAGGGCGACAAAACTCACTGTTACGTTACAGGCATATCCTCTGTGCTTGGAGGAATGTTAGACTCATTGACTCGGCATCTAATCCTTGCGTGTGCGTGAGTTGCAAAATGTAAACAAATGTAAGCAAAGGCAAGATGGCATCGACATCTCACGAGGGAGCGAAGCGAGTGCAGAAAACAAAATACTCAGCAGACAATGTTTTGCACATTATCACTGAGTCGGACTCTGATTTTTCAGAATCTGATTTTGTTGAGAGTGATCAGGAGATCGAACAAGAGAGTAAGGAACTGGCATCAGCTGATCGGGACACCAGCCGATGCCGCCCCAGCTGAGCATATTCGTGCAGCCGATGCATCTATGGCAAGGTTCGTGTGGGAGTAATACCTAGACATTGATCCTTGGGAGCCAAACTGGCTATCGGACTTCACAAGACAGTATGGCTTGCTGTTGGACTCGACAGATTAACAGCCGCTGGACTACTTCAGGTTGTTCTTTCCTGAAGCTGCCTTTCAGCTACTGTCAGACGAGACAAACAGGTATGCAGTGCAATTTTTTGAATCGAGGGCTGTGCTTGCACCGCATTCTCGTTTTTCAAACTGGAAACCCACAACAAAACACGAGATGAAGGGCTTTGTGGCATTACAAATATAGATGGGACTAGACTGGCGATATAACTTCAGGGAGCATTGGTCCAAACGTGCTTTGTCCCCTGGTCGCTTTGGACAGGTTATGCCGCGTGATGATAGGTATGTGCTCCTGCAAAGTGATTGTGAGCAATTGAGCTTTATAAATTCTGACACTAGTGATGAGGAGTTCTTGGGGTTTCCATAAAACTAGAAGAGTGCTTGAACCTTAAAGTCTCTCCTTATTTGTTAATGACAGTGATGATGTTTCTTAATACCGCTGTTGAATTTACATGGGTGAAATATTATTCTGCTGTATTTTATTAAACATATTAGTACACCATTTGGTTCAGAATATTTTTTTTCTTGTTTTCCCCCTCTAAACCTAGGTGCGTCTAATGGTCATGTGCGTCTTATGGTGCAAAAAATACGGTACTTAGCTCATACTTCGGTGATTGCAATACATCTCAAATGCAGACAGATGTAGGCTGAAGTATTTTAGGTTTGTGATAACTTTTTTGACTACCTACTGTATGTAAAACATGGAGAGATCCTACTTTACATAAGTACAATTAATATCAGATACTTGAAAACTTCTACTTGAGTAGTTTTCTTGTGAGCAAATTTTACTTTTACTGGAGTCACTTTCCAGAGAGCTATCTCTCCTCTTACTTAATTATACAGTAGCTGTTGGGAACTTTATACAGCACTGTGCACACACCCACAAACCCTCATACTGAGCTTCTGGTTAAAACTTGTTAAATTAATCTTTGAAGTTTTGATCACATATATTCAATAAATCAAAAGAAACAATATAAAAACTGAATGCATCTTTGCTCAACTCCTATAGAGAAATTGTACCTTTAATGTTTAAGGAATGTAACTCATGTCAAAAACCTAGGACTTTTTCATATAATGAGGAACATGGAGCTGAACTTTGCTTTGCTGTTTTTTTAATGATAAAATCTGAATCATTCATGCCGACTGACTTTCTTAAATCCAAAAAAGTAAGTGATGCTGAAACCCTGTGGCGAAAAGATTAAGAAACTGGAAGAGGCTGTTGCCCAGTTGTCTGCATATTTTGGGCGGGTGGTTATGGAGGAGCTCACAATGAAAGCTCATCAGCGCTAATATGGAGCCAGACATAAAAGAACTATTTACAGAGAGAGGCTTGTACTACAGGGCAATAAAGCGTGAATTCAGTTCGAGCTCATTTGAACTGGTTGTTCAGCTTTGGTTTTGTGATGTTTACTGCTTGACAGATGCGGAGAACAGATGTTAAAGAGAATACCCTTGAATTTAAATATAATAGTAGAAGGATATGTTATATTATGGACCATATTATTATGTTTCTACAAACTTCTTTGTACCCCTTTAATTGCAGATTTAGAACACAATCAACACCTCTGGGTGCCCCAGATTAAAAAGTCACAGTTAACAATAAGCCAGACCTCTCTTTAATGATGTCTACATTTTCAGCTTCCATGCTGCTTCCTGGCAACCCAATCCAATTATTCACCCCGGCGTTTCTTCAAAATGAAGTTATAGTGCCCGCTAATCAAAGACAGGCTTTCCCCCCAAGTCACCCCCTTTTCATTCAGTTTGTCCAGTTTGTAAAAAAGAAGTAACCAAAGTAGTTAAACTTCCTGATAAGGTGTAATATGCTATGAAATGTCCTCCCTGAAATCTCTGTGGAAATTATAAGTTATTAACCCCCTCGGCCTTAGAAAGGAAAGCTAATTTTTCCCGCAGTCATTAATCATTTTGTATATGTAAGGACTTTGTTTGAACACTTTCTCATTTTTTAATTTTAACTTGTAGGGCCTTGCTCTTTGGATGAACTACCACTTCCAGGAAGTGTTCGCTAAAACTGTTTTGAATCATAGGAGGGAATGTGGGAGAAAAATAAATATACTGCTTCTCTTAGCTGCAGTGATGCTCTTTTGCAGAAGAAGCTCCCCTGCAAGTTCAATTGTAGGAGGCTCTGGGAAGTGCTTTATTTCATCCAGGACATAGACATTAGTTTGATCCATGGGAGCCTCATAAATAAGTGACACTGGTCTACCACCTGTGATTCTTTTGATGTACATCCACATAAAAAATATTTAGGCCTAGTTAAAGGGGAACAATAACTATTCAATAAATATTCATGTGGCTAGACTGTCACATCTCTGGAAACTATAAATGACTGAACCTAATAAAAGTATTTGATTAGTTATTTTTGTGGAGTGACTGCCCCTATCTATCTTACATAGCATGGAAATATATAAGGTTTGGTGTTGTAATATAAACTTTATGTGAATAAGGTCTCAGGTAGAAAATAATTAACAGGATAGTAACTTACGAGGTTGAAACTTTAAGATGTCTCATTTTATCTCATTGTGTATACTGCTTTCCTGGTGATGTTTATGGTTGATCAGAAAACACCAATCTTTCATTTCACCAGAAACAGTCTCCAGATTCTTCACAGAAGAGAACTGCATTCAAGTGTTTATCTGTTCACTGTAGAGTACACTATCTGCAGTTCACTGGACAATCTGGCAATCTACATTATATTTTTGGGGGGATTTTATTGATTTTATTAAAATCAAATAACATTCCATACAAATAAGTCAAGTTTTACAAAACTAGGTTTGAAACAAATCAATCCCCACCCACAAGAAAGAGAACTAGGCCAGCAGAGTAAAATAGTAAGATAGTAAATAGTAGTAAATAGTAAGATAGTAAATCAAAGTAAATAGATAAATGAATACTGTAAATGAATAAAAATAAATAGATAAAAAAAGTGGAGTGGAGAGAATCTGCTTCCTCAATTAAAATGCTTATTCTAAAATGTTATTGATTAGATCCTGCCAGGTTTTAAAAAAGTTTTCTACAGATCCTCAAAGTGATTTTTTTCCAATTTCAAGTAATATATAACATCAGTTACCCACTGAATTAAAAAAGGTGAGTTAGGATTCTTCCAGTTCTTCCAGTCTATGTGCCAATAGTGTAGTAAAGGCAATTACAGTTTGTTTGTCCTTCTCCACTTTAAGCCCATCTGGAAGTGCACCAAACACAGCTGTTAGGGGATTAGGAGGGATTGTGACACCGAGGCTGTCTCAAAGGCATTTAAAAATTTTGGTCCAGAATGATGTTACTTTGGTGCACACCCAGGACGTGTGGCCCAGTGAGGCAGGAACTTGATTGCAACGTTCACACGTTGGATTTTGCCCTGGAAACATTTTGGACAATTTTAAACGAGACAGATGTGCTTTGATATATAATTTTTAAGTTGAATAATTGAATGCTTTGTGCATATAGAGCTCAAGTGAATTTTGTGCATTGTTACCTTCCACTCCTTTTCTGAAATGTTGAGTGAGAGATCTTTTTTCCAATGTCCTCTTGGGTCTTTGAAAGGGAGGGACTGTAAAATGGTTTTATATATTACGGAGATTCTGTTTGAGTCCTCAAGTCTGATCAATATTTTTTTCCGGCATAGAGGTAGGTGGGAGCTGAGGAAAATTTATGCAAGTTTTGTTTAACAAAGTTTCTGATTTGAAGGTAGTGAAAGAAATGTGTTCCTGGAAAGTTAAATTTGGAGTGTAATTGTTCGTAGGATGCAAAGATGTTGTCTATACAGTAATCCCTCCTCCATCGCGGGGATTGCGTTCCAGAGCCACCCGCGAAATAAGAAAATCCGCGAAGTAGAAACCATATGTTTATATCGTTATTTTTATATTGTCATGCTTGGGTCACAGATTTGCGCAGAAACACAGGAGGTTGTAGATAGAGTGAAGCCGCGAAAGGCGAAGCGCGATATAGCGAGGGATCACTGTATACAGATCTCTAAGTGATTTAATTGAGCAAATTCTGATACACTTCAAGTTGTACACTTTATCACAGCTATTTTAGCTTTACCTACAGGATACATCCTTTTTTTTGTGAGACAAACATTATTTCAAGTTTGGAAATTTTAATTCTTACCTTCACCACTTCAAGCCTGGCTGTAAACTCCACTAGTACAAAACCATTCACCAAGAGAACTGAAATAAACCTTAGGCCTCAAGGACTGTGCTTACGCAGGTCACCATGCCTAAATCAGAACTGGTGAAGAAATATAATGTGATGTCTTTGCTGTGTACATTACATAGTGTAGACATGGTCCTAATATTCACATACCGATTGTAAGAGAAACAGGCGACAACAACAAAGAGTTGGGATACAAGCCTGGTCACTTTGTATAACTGGTTTTGAAAAATAATCAAAATACACTCAATTATTGCAGAATAGTCTTTGTAGAAGCAAGTTCAGAACAGAAAGATGGTGGAGCTTCCAGCTTTGGGTCTTTCTGGCGGGATGAGGCAGGTCCAGGTGGACTGACACCGGAAGTGGCGCCATAGGTGTTATAGCCATTAATCATCCTGTCTGCAGAGGAGGGAAGAGAGAAGGCATTAGGAGACAGTGCCAGCCCCAGAGCAGTGATAGAATTACACTTACTAGAGCCCTTCAGCTGTCCTGTAGGTGCACACAAGTGATGCCATTCAACTTGCGTAGAATGTATCTGTTGTTCATAATGATGCAAGTAAGGCATAAACACAGATCTTTGCATGTTTCTTTATGATGATGATCTTCAGTTTTTCATATTTCAGAAACAAATTTTCTAAATGTGGTGAGTCAGCACAGGAGGAATTGGACAATATATTGTATGCCACAGCAATTCCTGCTGTGATTTAACTCAACCTCTTTTTATAGATGAATTTGGGTCTACATCAGGAGTTAAGTGTGGCGGTGGACTATATTGTTAGCTGCTTTGACAAATTCCAGTGGCAGGAGAACTTTGAATGAAATAAATAATACTTGAATAAATGTGCATTTGTCTCTCCCCACTCCACTCTGTCTTTTGACAGTGTCACATGATGCACAAAATAATGTAATCAAGCCACAGCTTTGAGCAAAAATCCAGTCTGACTGTTTAAATTCGGTTTGGACATGGATGATTGGAACTGAAATGGAATTCAGTACCACGTATTAATGCGGCTTAAATCTGTGGTGGTTTTTGGGTGTTTACACAAAAATTTGATCTGTGTCAGATATGTGCAAAAATTGCAATCAGGTCACATCAATATCATCTAAATGGATTCCTCCAAAACCTTGACTATTCCTTCACATGCACTCCATGAAAAGACAGCATGGGAGAATGAAATTTTGGTGAAATTTTGTTGCAACCATTTTTGTTTGATTCCCATAAGGAAAAATGGACAAACCCCTCAGAATTCAGAAAGGATATTTGATCACAAATACTTTTCCAGTGTACCTCGGTTTGGCATATTAATGCTAGGGACAATGGTTGTCCACTGCTCCATCACTAGAATGGAATCTGCTATTACAAGTAAGCCCGTGATTCGCTAGCGAATCGGATATCCAAGAATGGCAATCAGTTTCTGTTCTGTCCGATATCTGGATGGATGACATATCATGGAGGGTGGGTGCGTCTGGGGAAATGTCATTTAATTACATAAGCATATCTGTATCAAAGCGGTTTTGTTTTGTGGAGACGTGATTCCGTTGCCTTTGCTGACACCGACTGCTGGCGGAGTGGAGCACAGCAAGTTTAGTGTACAGGTTGTGCTGTTCGTGTGCCAGCCACTGAGTCTGGGAAGCCGCTGGGTTAGAGTCTGTGACCGTTATGTGATCTATATTACTGGCACAGTGGATTAGAGCAAGTGTAGCTCACTGGTTGTGTTGTTTGGGCGCCACCTACTGACTCTGGGAAGCCGCTGCGTTTTGGGAAGCCGCTGCGTTTGACTCTGGGGCGGGCGCCACGGCGCATTACGTTGTGTTATTTGGGCGCCACCTACTGACTCTAGGAAGCCGCCGCGTTTTGGGAAGTCGCTGCGTTTGACTCTGGGGCGGGCGCCACCGCGGTTTGGGATGCTGCTGCGTTTGACTCTGGACTCTGGGCCGGGCGCCAAGGCCGCAGTGTGCATGCGCCTCGGTGCGTCCGCCGTGCATATATTAACTATGGTTTAGTAAGATAGATTGTCCTGTGGTGGGTTGGCACCCTGCCTGGGATTGGTTCCTGCCTTGTGCCCTGTGTTGGCTGGGATTGGCTCCAGCAGACCACCGTGACCCTGTCTTCGGATTCAGCGGGTTGGAAAATGGATGGATGGATATATTGTGACAAGAAGAGACATGGCAAAGGTTTGGGGCAGCCACCCGTATAATCTGAATCCTGGCTGCAAAAAGTAAAAAAGTTGAATGCAAGTCAAGTTTACAAGACAGAGTCCAAAACAGAACTCCATTCCAGAGGAAGGGAGTGAGGCTTTATAGGAAGTCTAGGGGAAGTGATGTCGTCCTCGGGGCCGGGGCTGGGACCGGAAGTGACGCATCCCGAGTTGAGGCAGTTGCTCCTGGTGAGATTTCCCGGGAAAGGTCTGCAGGGAACTTAGAAAGAGTGTTAGTGCACTCCGTCGCCCCCTGGGCAGATGTGTTACCATTATTCTCCAAGCCCTTCAGCTGCCTCCTATTCAGACGTGTGTGACGTGACAATATATATAATATAGTGCACTAAGTCATTCAATTAAAATGAAATATAATTGTAGAAATGTGGTCATTTCTCCTGTCACTTTTCTGTCCCATTTGGGTTTTTGTGCATGAAGACTTCACATTTGGTACTTGTTTTACCTTCCTTTTTGTTTTGAGATCGGTACATTTTGTTATTGTCTTGTCTTATTCAGCTACACTGGAATCATGATGAGTGACTTCACAATATGACTGGAGTGGTATCGCATGGTGGAACTTAATATTAATTAGTTTTATTCCCAACTAGGCCTAGAGTGAGAAAATCTCAACTTAGTTTTCACCCCATTTCTATTCTCATTTTATAATTTTGTATCTGCCCTTTTGTTTTGATCCTCACAATGTCTATGTCTTCCTGGTTTAGACCTTCTTCTTTTTCAGACCATGTTAATAATTGTCTTCTGGTTTATTCAGACTCACAGTGATTTCAGTGATCCAAATTTAACATTTTTGACAATCTAGTTTAAAAGTAGCAGATAGATAAGCAGAAATCAGCTATCATCAATCTATCTATCTATCTATCTATCTATCTATCTATCTATCTATCTATCTATCTATCTATCTATCTATCTATCTATCTATCTATCTATCTATCTATCTATCTATCTATCTATCTATCTATCTATCATTATTAAAGGAAACAAAATTTTAATCAGTGGTGTTGCATTATAGGTAAGTGAGCCACTACATCCCATCGTCCAGCAAAAAATAAAAAAATAAGTAGTAAACTCACCTCAATATTTTAACATATTATTAAAATGTTTATAGTAAACCCATCTTAGTCATCATATTCAAATTTATTTTTATTTTCCATTATATGCTCAATAAAATTACTTATACAGAAACATGATTCTAGATAATAATATTATTTCTTGATTATGTGAAATTTTCTTTGTGTGTGGCACCACTACCCTGATTTTGGGTTCCTTCAGTAGGCTCTCTACCCTACAGTTTCAGTAGGCATACCTTGACTGATGTATGGGCATTGGCAGCCCGAATCTTTCTGTTCAGCTTTGGGGCTTGAGGTCTACAGCCCTGTTACATTTGGGGGGGGGGGGGGGGGGGGGGGGTGAAATTGCACTTTGCACTGTTTTGGAGTAGTCCACATTATTAGGATAAGCTGCCATAGAAACTGTTAATCCAAAAAGCAGTATTTAAAAGCAAATTGTAAAAAAAAAGAAAAAAAATCCAGAGAAGAAAAGAAAATCACAAGACAAGACAAAAATACAAACAGTGTGTCAGTGGTCAAAAAACAAGAAAACAAAAGGAAGAGGAAGCAGGAAATGCTGAAGGAGATTAGCTCCCCATGGGCTGTTGCAAAGTTCAGAAAGCCAAGGCCTTGTGTGTATGTGCCTTGCCAGTAAGTCATGTGCATGCAGTGCAATGAAAGTTACACGACAACAGACAGGGATGTGAGAGGTTAGGGTTTGGGTTGGGAATAGAAATTTTTTGGGGTGCTGACCAAACCCATGTTTATTAATCAAATTAGATACCGTATTGATAGAGAAGACATTTGTAATATTTCTTATATTTACATTTATTAGCTTGTTGGCAAATTGTGTTCAAAGGCAAGGACTATACACCAGGGGTCACCAACTCCAGTCCTGGAGGACCACCGTGGCTGTAGTTTGTGCTGCTTATTAACTTCTTCTGAGTTCATTTTAATTGACTTGTTTTTTTAAGATTTGTTCCCCTGAATTTCAACATCGTTCCTCTGAATTGCTTCATTTCTTTCCTTAAATGGCACCCAAACAGAAATGAAATGTGAAGTGAGTGAGCTGACAGAAGACCAGCTAAGTCAGGGCCTCAAACTCCAACTAATTTCACTCCAAGCAGCTTCTTAATGAGGTGCCGATTCTTGTCGTTAATTAAACCCATTCTTTAATTCAGTGGCTTGTTGCTGCTCTCGTGGTGCATTAGCAGACATTTCTGAAATTGTTGATTTTGTCTTTCTAAGAGCACTGTTAAAATGTTTTGAGGACCTGAGCAGATGAACATTTAAGAGACCTTCATCTTTCTTTATTTTCAGATATTGTATGATGGACACCAGTTGTTTTGGCTCATTTTGTGTCTCATTATTGTTTGACTGCTAATTAAGGAAAAAGAAACAATTAAGGGGTCTGAGTCTTCAAGAGCAAGTCAATTAAAATTAGTTCAAAAGAAGTTAATTAGCAGCAAAAATAGGTCAGTCATTAAGAAAAGGGTTTGAAGGAAAACCTGCAGCCATGGTGGTCCTCCAGGACTGGAGTTGGCGACCCCTGGTCTACACTATCCTTTATTTTGCAATCCCTTATGAATGTGCAAGATTATCTGAAATTGGAGAGAAAGACTAATTTATGTGGATCAGCCTAACTATTCTCAAAATTTAAAACTGAAATCTTCTTTTGAAGTTCCTCTTCATTTCCTAATCACAGAGTTGTGTTAGATCTTCTTCTTTGGTATATTATCTTTTACTTTTTTTTTTGTTTTTTGTTGAGAATATAAAAAGATAACATTGCATAAGTGATCAAATTATATTGCACTGTTTTGGTGAAATACTGTAAAAATGCTAAAAAGAGACTAAGAGATGTATCAGATATTAATTAAACATTTTGTAATGTGAATTAGCAACCATCTGTAACCCACTAGGTGTGCTTTAGCATAATGATGTACAACTTGTGCCCTTTCTGGTGTCCACCGAATTAAGGGAAGCATTCTAGTGACCTGGCCTATCGCATACCCCTGACTATAGGTTAAGTGATTTCATTGGTGTGAAGGCTTTTCAAGGATTTATGGCTGGGGGTCGGTGTGGCAGCTGGAGCCACCAGGAGGCAGCACCATATGGTATCTTCAGGCTGTTTAGACAACCCCTGACCCAAGTCATTTGTCAGCCATAAATGAATCCAACATTGGCATCAATCCACTGAATGTCCAATCTGTTTCCAGACTGATGTTTAAATGCTGTTCATTAGCTGCAGTTCCTGAAAATCCCCTGATTTCAACTTACATTCACGCCTTCATTCATAATGCAACAGTAGGATCACTTTATTCACCAGATGCCAGGTACTTTTAAAAAATACACCAAAAAACAGGTGGTGGATTATTTTGCTTCTAACTTCAGGGTAATCTATCAACTCATGTCAAAGAGGCCCTGTTTTGCTCTGTCTCCTAAATAAGGATAGAAACATACTTATTTAGTCACACTTTCAAGTAATTATTTATGTATATAACAGTGCTGGTATGTAGGGAATATGACAGAAGAGAATTGCTCAGTCATTCACTCTGCCATCATTTGTCTGCTTTTTGTTTTGTGTATAATGTCATATATATCATATAACAGAAGACAGAAATGTGTGTGCATTATTGGTTTAAATATGTGGACTCAGAGTCACCATCTGGTAGAAGGCTGAGTGAAAATAAAGAAATCTGAAGTTGAACATGGGTGCTTAGTTATGAGGTGTTAGACCTTTGTGACATCTGTAAAAATCACTTCATGTACAAATCCTCAAGAATTTAATTGAAATAGGGCAGGCTGTATCAGAAAAAGTACCCTGACTTATTTATTTTCTGAATCTTTCTTTCCTGTGATAGATAATGGAGAATAAGGCATTGTGCCTTCACTCATACAGTGAACAAGAAAATGGGTCAATCTATGAGGATGGACTAGAAGAAATGAACTGCAGAAACCTGTCGAAACTGAATCTGTGTGAAGAAAGTAAGTATAGTGCCATTTGTATTGTAGATGTCTTGAAAAAGAAGGAAGGAAGAAAGTTTAATTATGTCGGGAAGAATCACAATAGCAAATGGAAAAGGAAAAAAGAGCACTTAATAACATAGTTAGCTTCACTGTGTTTTAGCTAACTCTTGAACCCTTAACCTTCATGATCCTACCTTGTCCCTTAACTCTTGCTTTGTCCTTGACTTCATACTCCTTCTGCGTTCCAGGTGAGCCTTGGCCTGTTTTCCACATCTGACTCTAAGCTCACCTTGCTACGTAACTGGCAGTACTTAAAAGGGACCCTCCATGAGCACATCTACGGTCGCGCCCAGTTGACCAGCAATTGGTTCTAAATTATTCACAGCTCTTTGAGATACATAATGCTATCTCCTTAAAGGGCCAAACTCCTTTAATTGTGGCGCACAGTGAATCCTTCTGTTACACCTGATTGTAATGGAGGACCATTCCAGCAGTGTTTAACTTTAGCTTTCCATCCAGGCAATAGTCTATCCCACCTCATGGATGGCTCCTCCAACTCCTTGATTTCCTTGACAAGTGGTAAACAGAGCTGCCTCACAGCTTTAAAGATCTCAGTTCGATTCCAAGCCTGTCATTTTTGTGTGAATGCATGGGTTTTGCTTTAGGGGTCTGGTTTTGTAACCACATGTCAATTGGACGAGATTGGTTGTGTGCATGAATGTGTTCTGCGATGGCTTGACACCCAATCCAGAACTGGTTCCTGCCTTGTGTCTGTGCTGCTAATATAGGCAATGGACCCTGAACTAGATTAAGTGGATCTAATAATGGTTGGATAATAATTATTATTACAGTAATTCATAAAAATGTGAAAGTTTTAATATATGATAGGTTTATACAACATGCATTGAAGTTATTACTTGTGTGTGCTAATCAAAATGCAACACATCAACACACTCCAGGAGTGATATTCGTGAGAATTAAATGAAAACATCCATCTTCTTTACCTGAAGTATCTCAATATTTTGCTGCCTAAACCACTTAGAAGAGAAACCCCTGCTGCTAAACGGACTGTATGGTTGCCTGTGGTTCGTCTACATAGTTTGCTAAAGCACTAGAACGGATAAGCCAGCTGCTTAGATTTAAAACCGGATAGGTTTTAGCATACCTTGGCATTACTGCATTATTTATGTGGAAATGGTTCACTACCATGGCACAACTCCAGGATCTCATAGATTATAGTTGCAGGCATCACATGTAGACATTTTAATCAAGAATAAAAGCACACTTATTGGCACATACGGTCAAGAAAACACTGTGGACCATAAGAGTAAGACTATCTGTGTTCTTATTAAGGATGAAAAATGCCGGACTGGTATGTATCCATGGAGCAAACATTTTTTTATTTCATCATTGTACTGTTGGTATGAATTTTAATTTAAATGTTTGTAATAATTATAATAAATACTTCTACAGCAAAATCAGAAAACTTAACAGTGTAAAGAATCAGTAAGTAAATACTGCCAGATAGATGGATAAATATACTAAAGATAGATATGAAAGTCGTTATATGATAGGTAGGATAGACAGTATAAAACAGTTAAAAAGAAACTATATAATGTAACAAAAAGACAGTAGAAATAGATGGATAAGCTGCTTATGGGCTGATTATTTTGCTGGTTACATAGATCATTTGACCGAAGGTAACCTGAGTAATATTCAATGAATGACATTTCATAATTTGACATCGCTTAACTACCCGTTTCTATGCATGGACTGTATTTCATGATGTAGTTGGTGCCCTCAAGTTCTCATCACTTACTTACTGTATAATATAACCTTCTATACAGCTAAGTTATGTAAAATGGCAAAGTTCCTGCTGTAAACATTTCTAATTAATTTTGACTTCAACCTGTCAGATGCCTTGACTATGAAAAGGAATTTCATTAAAATAAAATGTTTTCAATGTTTGTTTGCAAATTGTATGCTGCCCCTGCTATGACATATGATGTATTTTACCTGGGTAGCAAGCAAAGTCATTATCACACAAGTATTTGGTTTTAATATTTTTTAGAAGAATAAACTCATCATATGACTTGTGGAATGACACATTATTATTGTGTGTTGGGTTACGTCAGGAAGGGCATCCAGTTTAAAATTTTACCAAATCAATATTCGGACAACAATTTTGGATGATCCGCTATGGCAACCCCTAACGGGAGGAGCCGAAAGAAGATGAAGAAGAAGGTATTTACAGGATTTTAATCTTCCATTTCCATGACTAGTTGTCTTTTGTCTTCAACTTACATTTTTGTTTCCATCCTTCCAATATTTAACAATTCTATTTTCTTCATCAGAGCAAGAAGCCAGATATAATCAGATGCAAAGAACAGACCAACACTGGGGGGTGTACCAGTCCATTGCAGGAAACCCCCACAAACCCACCTACACTTACCCTAGTTCAATTTAAGTCTAACATGCCTATTTTTAGGAGTTGAAAGATAAGAATACCTAGATAAATGCCACTGTGGGCACAGGAAAAAAAACATCTGAAGGTCAGAAATATAGCTAGTGGGCTGGAGTTTGAGCCCAGGTTACTGGCGGTGTGAGACAGCAGACATATCTGCACCACCGGTAGTATGCTGAAGCTTTGAAATATTCTATTGTCTACAGAAACAAGATGTTAGCCATGTATAAAGGCAGTGGGGGCACTAGGCTATCATGGCTCTGGTGTCAATAATTTTATAAGCCACAGCCCCATAATATTTCATGAATGAAGCACATCATAAGAAAATTAAAGCCAATGGACTCACTAAAGAGGAAGGGGTGCCCAGAACACCTACAAGTAGTTTCTTGTGTCTGATTGAACTCCTTTATTTGGCGTTAAAAGAATGATTTGCTGGTAGGTGAACATCCACAATGAGTATTAAAGCATTACATATATACCTTTTTATTTATTTATTTAAAGAGTTTCTGTAAAAAGCCAAATTTCTCCCTGACAAATAAAGTTCTATCTATCTATCTATCTATCTATCTATCTATCTATCTATCTATCTATCTATCTATCTATCTATCTATCTATCTATCTATCTATCTATCTATCTATCTATCTATCTATCTATCTATCTATCTATCTATCTATCTATCTATCTATTAGGCAAACTGGCTGTCACTTAGCTGCATCTTTAGCTGCTAAAGGCCTCTCTATGCTTGCATTATGGGGTGAGCTGCAGCTCCCATTACTACTCTGTCAGTGTTTTTCCATTTTCTCTGCAGTATCCATATGCGCATTGTGGAACGAGCCCCGGACACAGACAGACGGACAATGGTTTGTCACCCAACACACACATTTTTATTGCTGTCCAATATTTACAAGGGTGCACAACCCAGTGCCTCCAGCACCAATCCCCCAAAGTCCAGGCCTCTCTCTCCAGTGCCTGCTTCCTTCAGGCCGGCCTCCACTCTTCTCCAACAAGACTTCGCCACTCCTCGCCTGACTCCAGTCATCGAATGAAAGGAGGCGGCCCCTTTTATACAAGCCTGGATGGGCTCCAGGTGCTTCCCGACACTCCTCCGCAGACACTCCCCTGTGTGGCGGAAGTGCCGGCCGGGTCTCCCCAGTCTTCTTCCCCCCAGCACTTCCGGGTGTGGTGGAAGTGCTGAGGTCCAGGGCTCTCTAGGCAGGGCGGTGACCACAGGCCCCTACAGGATTGGGCTTCCAAGCCCTGCATCCATGGTCCCCAACACAACCAGGGCGGTCACCCCCTTGTGGTCTGGAGGAGGCACAAGCCCTCCTGCGGTCCTCTTGGGCATCCCGGCTGGGTATCACCCCCAGCGGCCTGCCACAGCATGTTGCTATCAAATGGCTTACCATGCTAAAATTACCTATTTAGCAGCTGAAGACAATAAAAGAGTCTATTTTTCATATCTTATCCTCCTTTGTTTTTTCTGGTTTTGTAGTGAAGCACATTTCAAATTCCATGGTATGGCTAATTGTGAATTTCCCCTTGGGATTAATAAAGTATCTATCTATCTATCTATCTATCTATCTATCTATCTATCTATCTATCTATCTATCTATCTATCTATCTATCTATCTATCTATCTATCTATCTATCTATCTATCTATCATGACATAAGTTATGATGACTAATGGTTAATTCTAAATTGTTTTTCTTCCTGCCTTTTTCCTGTGTGAAATAAAAGACTGGACACACAACGAAGGTTTGGGGCAGCCACCTGTATACTTTCCCTGGCTGCAGAAGGGCTTAAGTTGGAGTGGTTGTGCATAGGTTCAAATCCAAAGTAGAACTGTCTGGATAGGGATTATGGCGAGTTTATAAAGTGACTCAAGGGAAGTGATGTCATCGGAGCAGGACAGGAAGTGACGTCCTTGGGGCCGGGACCGGCAGAATTTCTCATGTCTGGTCTGTCAAGAGAAAAGAGAGAGGTTCAGTACAATCTGCCGCCCCTCGGCCTTGCGTGAAATCGATGTTTTCTGGCCCCTTTGACTGACTCTCAAACGCACATGTGTGAGACCTGTAAAAAAATAATTTACTGATTAGCATCCTTGAAGAGCTTGATCAGTTTATTTCCTGCAGACCCTAGCTTGAATTTATCACCTAATTAAGAAAAGTTAAATTAGGTTGCATTTCCTTAGATTTAGCTCCATATGAAACCCTTGACCTTGAGGGTTCAGCAAAGAAAGCATGGATGTGATGCACAAACATCTAGTTATATGGTAATCTTAGATGGTGTACAAAGTGTAATAAAACAAAGCTGTAAGGTGTTATTATTGGTACTGTGAATATATTTCTGCTGACTAACAGCTGCACAGATCTGGATTAAAATTTCATCTCATTGTTATATTAGCAGACTTCATAGGTTCCCCTGTGCCCTTAAGGGCAGTTCTGTATTTATTCCAGTTTCCTTCCAAGCCTCACATACACCAGGCCAGATTAAAGTTATTGGAATGTGGAAGGAAACTGGAGTCACAGAAGAGTGGTAAAAGAACCTCAAGAGCAGACAGTAAACCAGACTTGCAGTTGAACTCAAGTTGTAAAGGAAAAGTCAAAATATTTTTTTCACAGTCATAGTATATTATTAAGGCTATTGTTAGTTTTTAATGGTTATTCTGAGAGAGAAAAACAGACTATGAAATATTAACAAAGCACTGGAACAACATGTAGTGAGATAGACAAAGGGTCAAAACCATAAAAGCATGAAACCAAGTATCAAAGTTTTAGCAGTAGAACCTGAAACAAAACCTCACTACTTGTCTTGAAAGCTAAGCTAATGAAAAAAGAAAAAGTTGCACCAAAGAAAGTTTTAACCATCAAAGGATAAAGCAGCGTGTGAACACTGCCATATTTATACCATCACATCCAAGAATGTCATTAAATGCAATGATCGCAGTCACTGGACAGAAACCAACATGGCATTGTGTAAACAAAGGAAAATAAAATTACAATGAAAATTAACATTAACATTAAAACAATGCCAAATCTAAAAACTAATGCTAAAAATGAATTTCCCATTACAAAAAAACACACAAAATCCATTTGCTATTTATTCAAAGTCTTTTCATCATTCCATCTTTCAGTCTAACTGCCATCATTCTGTTGTTACATCAGGGTATTACCAATGTTTCATTAACATGTTAATTTACAAGAGATAAACAGAACCCACCATGATCTATATAGCTCTATAAAGGTAATATTTTCTCCTCGTTAATCAAATCTGTGAATTTAACAGTAACTTTAACCAACTAGGATTGACTCTTACACACCAGAAAAAATATAAACAAAGGTGAAGTGCTGTTGTGGTCCTGATTGAGTAGTTTAGTGTGGTTGGGTGGTGGGCAAGTGGGCTACCCACCATACTGAATAGATGGGGTGCAAGGTGTAATATATTATGTCTTGAATCTCTAGTTAATGAACCATATTACCCATGAAGCCTAGGGGGAACTTAGCCCCACCTGTGAAACAAAAAAATATCACTTAAGGCGTGTATGTTGTCACTTGTAGTATTTTGTTAATATAAGCTCCTTTTTGTTTATCTTTTGCTCACTTGGTTCATCTGGACCTCAAGAACCCCTTCCAATTTCTCAATCAATATTTTATATAAAACTTTATCATCATACACCACCATAGGGCTCATTACAGACCAAATAAAACTATAGTACAATGTAAAATAAAGAAATTCAGCACTGTAATAAAATAAAAAATACAGTGCATGCTGCCACTAGTAGGAACTTGAAACTTTACCTGCAAGTCTTTCAACCAGCAACTCCAAGTGACTGACCTCATAAATTTAACCAAAATCTATAAACAGAACGTCACTCAGTTATGCTTACAGTCTATCTGGGTCAATTAAATTAATCCCGTGGTTTTTTTCTTTGTGTATTTTTACCACTTGCAGCCAAGATCCGACCATGAAAGACAGAATGTTCTGTGTTAAATATGAAATCAGTAAATTGGATCTGTGGAGTCTTACTTCATTTAAGTGGCATCTCTTAAGCAGACTAGTATATGGTTTTTATGTATGAAAAGCAAGGCTTTTGTATAAAAATGAAATGCCAGTAAGTCCATTTATCTGGGATTGTCTGGGGAGTCATTAGAAGCCAGTATTATAACAATATCTGCCAATACATTGATGACATTTTTTCCTCTAAGCTGCTCAAAGAACACCTCAAAACCTTTCATACATCATGAGCAAAAAAATAACAAGCTTGAGATTTTTTAGGAGAAGAAGCGTGAAATAAGACAGTTTTGTTTAGCCCATAATAAGAAAATAACTACATTTGATGGGCTGATTCTGTTTTATCTCACGACTCTAAATAGGATTAGACAAGTTAAGTAACATTAAAAATTACATTTGGCTCACTACTATTTTAGAATAGGGGATTCAAGAAGAAATAATATTTAGTATGTAAATAGAACCAACAATCAAATACCATGTTTAGTCGTTATGAATATCTTGGATAGCTTTAGGTTAATAAAGATTATTTTTAATTACCAATTTTTCTGGATGCCAGAACATATCTGAACAGCATGATGTGTAATGTGGGAACCAACCTCAATAGCTGGTCTCCAGTCTGTTGAGGAAAACATTCAGAAACCAGGCCATACTTATTCATAATGGGCCACTTAAAACTTGTCAGTTAGTCAAAATTGTACATGTTTGGGATGTAAGAGGACATCAGAGTGTACACAAATGAGAGAAAAGTAACTGGGCTGGGGTTTTAAACCTGGGCCACCAGAAGTATCAAGCAGGCATGTCAGCCAATGCACTGCCTAGGCACAGTTTAAAATAATAGCCTTCTTTATTATGGCACTCTTAAAATAATGTTACAGAAACCTGGGTTCTTATTATCCGTCCAGAAGTCTGATTATAATCATATATTTCATATGATTCACAATAAGCACCAATATGAACTTTAGAAATGAAAAATAAAAAAATTATTAATAAATATAAAATCAAAAAAATAAAAAAGAGACGAAAATAATTATTTGGCAACATTGGATAATAATTTAGACTAATGGACCTTTCAGAAGTCCTTGTAACTAATGAGAATATCAGCAAGGTCCGGAATAGTTAACAGAAACAAAAGTACATGGCTAATTTATATGTGATATTAACATACTGTAGTAGCTGGCTGGCTGCCGAGATGGATAGGTGTGCCCAAGGACCCAGACAAGACAGGTGAGCACTCATCAGAGAACCTTTGGGAAGTTGAAGGACAGTGGGAGAAGTTGGAAGTGAAGGGTAAGATAAGGAGACAGTGCAGAAAAGTAACAGTCTTCTTCTGAGGGAGCTGGGGTATGAAGGTATGAGAGACATTCATAGATGACACTAAAATTGGAAGGATGGCAGACACTGAGAAGACAGCAAAAAGAATTCATAAAGACCTGGACAACCTTCAAAACTGAGCGAACACTTGGAAAATGCAGTTTAATGTAGAAAAATGCAAAGTGCTACACGTGGGCAAAAGGATCATCAGTTATAAATACAAGATGGGAGATATTGGAGTATTTTGTGCAGTTCTGGTCAAAACAGTACAAGAAAGACATACCAGCACCCAAAGCTGTGCAGAGGAGACCAGCCAAGTGCATCCCTAGACTTAAGGACAATTCCTACTCTGACAGACTCAGAGAATTAAATCTGTTTAGTTTCAAGCAGAGGAGACTGCGTGGTTGACCTAATCTAGGTATTTGAAATCCTCAAAGGTGTTGTTAAGGCAGATGCAGCAACATTGAGCATCAGGACTCAGAGTCAGTGTGACAATGAGGGAGGCAGACACAGTAGGTGCAGTAAGTAAAAAAGTGTATTTATTGCAAAACCGGCTGCTCGGTGGCACAGTGGTAGCACTGCTGCCTCGCAGTAAGGAGACCTGGGTTCACTTTCTGGGTCTTCCCTGCGTGGAGTTTGCATGTTCTCCCCATGTCTACGTGGGTTTCCTCCGGGTGCTCTGGTTTCCTCCCACAGTCCAAAAACATGCAGGTTAGGTGGACTGGCGATTCTAAATTGGCCCTGGTGTGTGCTTGGTGTGTGGGTGTGTGTGTCCTGCGGTGGGTTGGCACTCTGCCCGGGATTTGTTCCTGCCTTGCGCCCTGTGTTGGCTGGGATTGGCTCCAGCAGATCCCCGTGACCCTGTGTTTAGATTCAGCGGGTTGGAAAATGGATGGATGGATGGATGGATAGATATTGCAAAACTCTGAAAAGATTCAATGTTCCATAAATGCAATATCAAAAATGCAAATATACTTTAATAAATAAATAAAGAGAAAAAAGAATGTATATCAAAAGCAGAAAAAAACTTACAACCACCATATTGTGGATTGGATATATAGCATGATGTGTGAAGTACCAGTCCAAGGAGGTTATGCTTAAGCATTATACCGAACTGGTCAGTCCTCATCTGGAGTACTGTGTGGAGGTTTGGTCTCCAGACTACAAAAAGGACATAGCAGTGCAAGAAAAGGTCAAGAGAAGAGCAACTAGACTGATTCCAGGGCTAAAGGGGATGAATTATGATTGATTAAAAGAGCTGAGCCTTTTCAGTTTAAGAAAAAGAAGATTAAGAGGTGACATGATTGAAATGTTTCAAATTATGAATGAATTAGTACAGTGGATTAAGACTGCTATTTTAAAATGAGTTCATTAGGAACACGGGAACACAGTTGAAAACTTGTTAAGGGTAAATTTTGCACAATCATTGGGACGTTTTTCTTTACACAGAAAACAATAGACACATTAAATAAGTTACCAAGTAGAGTGGTAGACAGTAGGACTTTATGGACTTTCAAAACTTGACTCGGTCTTATTTTGGAAGAGTTAAGTCGGTAGGACTGGAGAGTTTTGTTGGGCCTGTTCTTGTCTAGATTGTTCTAATGTATTAAAGGCACACACCCATAAAAAGAAAGAAAAAGTCTTACAAAAATCAATCTGTTTCTCATAGACTTGAAGTAGTCAGCCCTTAAGTTTAAAGACAGAAAAAAATCTTTCCTTGCCTGCTTTCTCTATCCAAAAAAAAACTGTTTCCCGTGTTTGACCATTTGTGGTTTTATCCCTGCATGTATTTAAATGAATGTAGCTGACCTTCTCTTAAACTGAACTCATTAGGCTGGCAAACAGATCAGCCTTTATCCCGGGTCAAATATCACCTGATCCAAGTCTACCACCGCCCTCTCCTTGGTCACATGCCTACCCTCGATTTTATCTATGCATGCCATGCAACATGCATACACACATAATTGACTCCTTGCAGTACCCCACATCCAACGTCTGCCCCGTTCACCTGCAGCCAGTGCCCTTTATATACCAGTCACTTTCTCTAAAGAATAATGAGATGAAGCACGATAAGCAGCAGGCTTGCATCTCCACCTGAGGCCCTGTGAAAGAGAAAGACTCAACATAGCATCGACATCAAGCCCAACAACATGCTGCTGTTCCCTGTGTGCACCTTGGAGAACAAACGAGTAAGAAACAAGTGTATTATTTCTTTTTATTAAAGTGACTGTACTTTAAAGGAACTAAATAAAAATAGGGTAAAGTTCTTTTAAAATGTTACGGAGTGAGGCGCTTACTCACAGCTCTGTGTATTAATATAGAGACCTGGAAGTTCTGCACTGAGGAAGAAGTTCAAGCTTTTTTTGGTTTGTTTTATTTTCTTCTTACCTGTTTGACCATCTCCTGGGGACGGGCACATTTATTTCTATTAATTTCAATACCTAAGGGTGTCTCCATTTCTCGTTGTTGTATTTTCAGAGACATTACTTGAATGCAGTTTAAGAATTATGCAACCATGGGACATGAATAATTAAAGAAGAGGCAAAAACCAAGATTTGGGGCAGGCAAATGTTAGTTGATGAGAGAAACCAAAATACACCAAACAAAAGATGCAAAACTAAACTTGTAGTCAAAAAGTGCAAATCCAAAAGTTTTGAAACAACCATAGTAGATTACATATAACTAGCATTAAGAAAGATAATTATTTAAGTACTAGCAAAATACCTGCACTTCGCAGCGGAGAAGTAGTGTGTTAAAGAAGTTATGAAAAAGAAAAGGAAACATTTTAAAAATAACGTAACATGATTGTCAATGTAATTGTCATAGGCTTCTTTTAGTATTGAGAGTGAATTTGATGATTGTAAAGAGTTTAATTTATGTTTGTAAATGTTGTGTATGAGAAATGCACATTTTTAGGATGTAAGGATCTCTTTGTAAAAGACGTTTTCAGTTTTGCCCTCGGACTGTAAAATGATCAAGCTGTCTGCTGAGCTTACTGTTGAGCATGCAACGTACAGTTGGCCTTGTAAGAAGCAATCTTGTGTCAAGTCAATGCTGACCTTTTTTTAGAGTCTGGCCCTGTGACTTATTTATTGTCATAGCGAAGCAGACCCTTACTGGAAATTGGAGGTGTTTAAATTGGAATGGGAAGTCAGAGGGTATGAGAGGGATGCGAGGAATAAATACATTCTCCCCTGAGCCAGTTCCATTGAAGACAGTTGCCTCACTGATGTTCTTGTGCAGAGATTTGATCTGAAGCCCGGTGCCGTTACAAACTTTTGGTGGTTGTAAGTGTCGTAGTAACATAATTGGTGCATCAACATTCAAAAGTAGAGTATGTGGAGACATGCCCGGAGGATTAAGAGTGTGAAGAAACTACCGGATAGTGCACCACATCCACTAATTCTACAACAGAGTCAACAGACTTATATGTTTTTGTTTCGAAAGTTAGTTGGTGAAGTAAAATGGTGTTTAAATGTGAAGTCATGTCATTTTTTGGTGTTAGAATAGCTCTCTCCCTTTACCATGAGACGTCCTTTTCATGCAGATTTTGTAGGTTGGGGTAAACATTTTCAATAAGGGTTTGTAAGGCATTCACCAGGAGACAGAGATTGTTTACTTGAAAGCGACAACGAAACAATTCCGTGGCAGCTATCAGTTCACATTCAGAACCATAGGTGGAGAGTTTAAGCATTTCACTGCTATAGTTGTCCTGTGTAGTATAATTATCTCCTGTACCATTATCAGTCCACACCTTGAACCTGTCCCAGTCATTCAGTACATAAGACACAATGTCTCTGCAGATTTCAAGGCTGAGACTGATATGGCCATGCAATAAGTAAAAGAGACAATGAAAGAGGCAGGCACAATCTCAGGGCATGGAAACCACTGGGTACAAGTCGGTGAAATTGTGATCGACGGTGATCACCGGAATAGACATGTTATTTGGAGTATACTTGCACCCGTTGAGAAAGAAAGTACGAAGGAAGGCAAGAAGCGGTGGAGCAGGGAATGAAAAGCAGAAGTCAGCACCAGGAAGACGTACGTGAACAAATAAGGAAACCCAACAATTTCAGCCTTGAAGCGGTGGAGTAAATGAAAAGGCAGGAGTCACCAGCAGGAAGATGTGAAGCAAGGCCAACAATAATAGGCTTGAAGTGGTGGAGTAAAGAAGAAAGGAGCAGTGAGCACAACGAACAGCTGAGGAAAGTAAGGAACCAAGTGAGGAGGCACATGGGCGCGGGATGTCGTTAATGTATAGAGGCAGGGAGCCAACCACATGGTAGGTGCGCGGATAGCGGCTGTGCGGAAAAAGGAAGGGGGACCGGGGTGGCCCTTGTGCGTCTCTGCCGTGAAATAAATCGTCTGTTAACGGAAATAAGGAATGAAACCGTAAAAAGGAGAGGTCAATTCCAAAAGTTCCTTACGGCATAATGGTGAGAACCGCCAAAAAGAAGACGTTATTTTCGAAAGTTTGCTATGGGGTTCAGTGCGAAATGAAACATACTTAACGTTTGTAAGTACAGTGTAAAGGATGAGCATGGGAAATTTGGGCTTCCTACGTATATTGGAAGTCGCAGAAATAGTGAGGAGGAGTTTCCCCTATCTATATAGACTGTTTAGGGGATACAACCATTTCCCCCCCTTGGGTGTTGCAATAGGACATGAAACATACCTAACTTTTGTAAGTACACTGCAAGGAATGAGAATGCGAAATTTCGCTTCCCACCTATATGGAAAGTGAGAGAATTAGTGATGAGTCAGTGAGGGCTTTGCCTTTTATATGTATAGCTACTCAATACTTGGACACCAGAAGCTATGTGTTGCCATCTTTTCTAGGTAGGGCTTGATGGTACAATACATTACGTGAAAGGCAACAGGCATACTAACTGTAAATAACAAGGCCATGGCTGTGCAAAGGCAACCACCAAATTGTGCCAACCATATAAATCTGGAAGCAAACTTTTTTTTTCTTTTGTTTATTTACTCAAATACAAAAGCAGTCAAGACAATGTCAAGGCACCACGACCACTGCACAATGCTGCTGGCTGTCGTACACTCCCAGAAGCACATAAGCTCATTAAATACTTTCAAAAATTGCCTTCTAGGGGAGGATTACCATTCAAACCCCAACTAGATACAAAAGGGGCCTAGAAGAATCTTTATAAAATGAAACAAAAATGCTCTGCAGTACAAGAAGCTCCTTAGAGCGTAAAAGGAATTGCCTGAGAAGGCAAGATAACCTTCAGTGAACAAAATCCCAATATAGAATCCCAAGGCAAACTCAAAAACAGCACAGGTTCAAAAATCCAGGAAAGCACAATAAGCACAAAGCAAAACACAAATAAACTACCCTTCCTAGTACATTCGAAATGAACTGCCAGGAACTATGGGAGACCCTCCGGATGTTTAGGATGAAGGAAAGTTCCTGGTGGTGATTGGCAGGTGGCCCCACCTCTTGCGGGACTGCTCACAAGACACAGGAGACATAACCAAGGCATTTTATAGTCACAGATAAAAACAAATAATACTACAACATAGTAAACAAAAGAAACATTAACATAAATAAAAGACTCAAAAATGGACAAAATAGATAGAAAAACATAACTTTGAACTTCAGCCAGGGTAGAAATGCTGGCTGAAATGTGACATAAGCCAAACTAAGAATTTCATTGCTTGAATTTTCATTTTGACCCTAGCACATACCCTGTTGAAGATTCTAAATTCTTTATGGCCTTGGTGTACACTCCAGATTCTGATCCAGATTATTTCCCCCAAATAATTTATACTCTTTCAGTTTTGGGTATGAGAAAATAACAATACAGGTAGTTCTAATAACTTGGTTTGACTCAACATTGAATTTAAAATGTAGGAACACAAGTTGTTCAGTACTTCGAGTTTGTGTAGTTAGCTAACAGCAAAGTTATTCTCAAATCTCATCCAGATACCTTTTTCAAAAGTTGTCAAGGTTTTAGCTTCAACTGCATGAATGGTAGTTTGTTCTAAACTCATATGACATTTTATGCAAGGAAATGCTTCTGTGATTCACTCCTTTAGTTGAAAGAATTTTATCAATACCTTACGAAATGCACTTTTATTGCTGCTCAAGTTTAAAGAGTTTTAATTCTCTGATCCTATCAGAGTAAGACATGCCCTTCAGTCCTGAGATGCAATTGGCTGCTCTCCTCTGCACAACTATATGTACTGCAATGTCTTTTTTGTAATGGTGTGGCAAGCAGGGCCGGATTAAGATGAAATTGGGCTTGATGCTGCAGTGCAAAAAAGGCCTATTTTTTCTCAGCATTGGTTCATGTGCATTCAACACTAACCGTACATGCGCACTCAGACTGACCAAGGATCCTTAATTGCTTGCAACGCAACCAACCAGGCTTTATTGAACATGAATAATAATGACATAGTATCGTAACAACTCGAGATTAACATCAAACTATGTAACATCAACATTCAATAGCAATTGTCTGAAAAGTGCACTTAATGCAGAAAACCTAACAATAAAATACACAAAATTTCACAATTCTTTTACAAAACAGAGTAAGAAAAAATGAATTTGCAGAGACATTGGGTCAAATTGTCTCAGTTCAGGCTCTTGAGGGTAAATATTTGTCCACGATTTAAATTTCATAATAGACCAGAATCCTGTTGAGGATTTAAAAAATTCTAAACATCCATGCCGGGCCCGCGGGCCAGCTTTTAGTTTTACCTTTACAGATAACCATTTAAGTAGCCATTGATTTTTACTGTACAACTAACTTTCAAGGTGAAAAATTTACTACTTGGCACTTACCGAACAATAATAAAGTGGAAAGAATCCCCAAGATATTGCAAAAAATGCAGCTAAATTACTAAGTAAACTGTTTAATGTAAAATTGATAGCATTAACTTGAAATCTTTGGTTAACAATAAACACAATGACGTTATAGTTATGTCACAGCGCAAAGAACAATAGTAACTGTATAATAAGTAACGCTGTGTCTAGGCGTCCGAAAGTCAGACTCCAAATTTCATTCTAAGAATTATTTTGAGGTTAATACAGCAAAGGAAAACTGTTCAGCTTCTGGAAAATTCTCGTCTGTTTTCATCTGGGCCTATTTCAGGAATGGGCCTAATGCTGCAGCATCAATAGCACCCACCTTAATCCGGCCATGGTGACAAGAACTGCACTACAGATGTGGTCTTGCTACTGTCTTATACGGTCCAAGCAGACCACTTGGTTTATATTCAACAGTTTTTACAATAGAGCCTAACATTTTATTTGCCTGTTTACAAGTTTCTGTAAATTGCCTAGATGATAAGAATGTTGTATCAGTGCAAACCTGTAAATTCTTTTTAGCAGCTGATTCTCGTAGCTCACTATCACCCTTCATGTTTTCAGAGTTGCTGTTTATTTTACTTGCCTGTAGCACTTTGCACTTGTCCACATTAAACTGCATATTCCCAGTGTTGGTTCAGTTTTAAATATTACCCAATCTTTTTAAATAGTTTTTTCTGTTGCCTCATTGTTTGCTATCAGTCCAATTGTGTTGTCATCTGTGAATTTCATACATTTTCTAACTAATTCCTACCATATGTTACTAACAGAAATTACAAAAAGTAATGGTCCAAAGACAGACTCCAAAGGGAGAGTCCACCGATTACCTCATTCCATGTAGAAGATTCTCCTATTATTTTCTTTGTTCTTGCTGATTAATCAACTTCAGTTTGATGCTCATGCCTTATAGTTTTAAAATTATTCTTTAGTGCACATCCATATCATAGGTTTTTGAGAAAGTCTAAGTAAATGAAATGCATGGCATTTCCCTACTACTCTGGTTTCCTAGTTTGGTAGAATTTCATGAATCAATACTGACTAATATTTAATTTAGAATTTTCATAAAATTAATCTACTAGATTATTATTAATTATAGCTTCCATAATTTTGTACGAGAAAGTGTCTCAGTGGGTAGAAATGCTGCCTCGCAGATCCAGTATCTTTGGTTAATATCCCACACTAGATATTGTCTATGTGGAGTCTGCATGATCTCCATGTGTCTGCATATGTTTTCTGTACACACACCTTGACACAGGCTGTGTTAATTGGTGACTCAGTATTGACCCCTTTCTGTGTGTGTGTATGTGAGTGGTCCCTGCGATGAGCCCTGGCATCCATCCTGAATTAAAATATGCAGGTTTGAGAATGACTGACTCACTAGTTTTAAATAAGAGAGAACATCCTTTTCCTATTGTGTCATTGTAGGTAGTTTATAATTCTTCCATTTGAGCAGGATGGGACATTGCGCTAGCATTAATAATAATAATACATTTTATTTATTCATAGGCACCTTTCTAAACACTCAAGGACACCAAACAATAGATAAAACACACATTATAAACAAAACTAAAACACAAAAATTTAAATCAGACAGAGCAATTGTAATTAAAAAGAAAAAGCAGTCTTAGATTAGTTTAGATTTGAAAAGTGAAAATGATTCAATATTTCTAAGCTCAGATGGTAATGAAGTTTAAAGTAAAGGTTATCACAATAGACTGTTCATTAAGCAGTATAGTCTCATCAAGTAATACAGTTTTATTACCGTTAACTTAAAACACTCTGACATACAAAGAAAGATTTTATTCCAAAAGCTCTGAGCATGCGACATTCCCAAAATATATCACCCAGAGAAGCAGGTGAATGCTGACATTGTTCACAGGTATACATTTGAGATAGTCTGACTTGAAACAGATGTGCGTGATATACATCTCTGAGTTTAGTTAGACCATGTTTGACACATTAGATTGTGCTCAGAGATGGAAATGGAAAGAACCTTTGGGGTTGCACTTTGGCACTGTGATAATTTTTAAGTACTTCCTATATTTTTGTTGCTTTTAGAAACTACGCGTTGCACAGTGAGGGTAGGTTAAGAAAGATGGTCAGGTTTCTTTTTGCAAAATATCAAACCTCCATTTAGTAAAAAAAAAAAAAAAGTTTTAATGAAGGGTTATTATTGAAGCTTAGTTGGTTAAAGAATGCAAAAATATTGTCAGTTTAAAAGAGTTTTAAGCTCCCAGAACCAAGCATATCATTCCTTGTATTAAATGATGTGTCCTGAAGGAATAGTGATTGAATATATGATTGACCAGTAAAGGAGCGATTGACACTAACATCTCCTGCATTGGTACCACATTCCATGTGATCCACGAAGCACAAAATTTTACTTAGCTGGTGGTAATTAATGGTAAATGGCATACATACATAGAGACATTATGGCAGGATTTCCTCTCCATATCTAACCAAGCATGAACATGTCTGTCTGATTCCTTTCATAGTCTGAAAATAATTTAAAAAGTAACTCTATATGACATTTTTCAGCATTCAAAGATTACACAACCTAAGGAACCTCTATTGCTATGAAGCTGGATATATAAAAGTAAATGTCTGCCTTTGACAAATTCATTTTAATCTTGTGAAATAATAGAAGGAGATACTTCTGCTATTTTATTTACAAGAACTTCTTCCCAAAACCTGTATTTGGTGATTAATGGAAATATTGGTCAGTTGTGGGGTTTCAATTTAATTTAAAAAAGAATTCACCATTTCCTTTGTATTCTGACAAGTCTTATAAAATTCCTTCACTTTGTATTGTTGATTTCTGTGGTAACATTTAGTGAGAAGTGAAGCAAAATAACACCTTTTATCGCCTGTCATTTTGCTTGACTTCTCACTACATCTATAATGGCTAATACGGTACAACATCCTAGTACTACAGATATATAAGACACCGAAATGTGCTAACATTTTTAATTTCATTCTAATGCATTTCATGGTCAACCTTTTTATTAATCTTTCTTCGTGTTCATAATAAAAATTACATGATTTTAAGTAGGTGGCACAGTGGCGCAGTGGTAGCACTGCTGTCTTGCAGTTAGGAGACCCTGGTTCGCCTCCTGGGTCCTCCCTGCGTGAAGTTTGCTTCTTCTCCCCGTGTCTGTGTGGGTTTCCTCCGGGCACTCCGGTTTCCTCCCACAGTCCAAAGACATGCAGGTTAGGTGCATTGGCCATCCTAAATTGTCCCTAGTGTGAGCTTATTGTGTGTGTGTGTGTGTGTGTGCCCTGCAGTGGGCTGGCGCTCTTCCCGGGGTTTGTTTCCTGCCTTGCACCCTGTGTTGGCTGGGATTGGCTCCAGCAGACCCCTGTGACCCTGTGTTAGGATATAGCGGGATGGATAATGGATGGATGATTTCAAGTAACAGTTACTCTGCTTCTCTTGTGGTGAATTAAATGAATTCTGTTTGTAAAGTCTTTTTGTGAAGTTCAGTGGTGATCTTGCCTATTCATTATCAATGCTGGAGTTTTGACTAATTCATTATTTTGTGTTAGTATGTATTTTCATTTTATGTGAAACTTGTGAAATTGTTTTGACACTCTAATATTCTTATGACATGTCCTCCTGAGAGATCTAACACATTTGTGTGGAGATACAGTAAATGTAATAAAATGTAGATCTGCTAACAGTACTGCATTAAATTATCAATTGAGAGTTTAATTAGTAATGCTTCATACTGTAAGTTCCAGGATTAACAAAGTCTAGAGGGAGATTACAATGGTTTCACAATTTCAAAATCTGACAGAGGATTGTAAATCATTTTAAAAAATAAGTATTAATTTAAGAGAGAAAATATTGTCTTGTATATGGTCAGAGAATCCTCTATGAGACTGAGTTAAAAAAATCGGGAGTGTGCTCCCCTCAAGTTTCTCAAATACTGAGATAGAGGAAAAGGTCATCAGAACCACTTCCAGTCGCGCAATATTTCTCAGATATCATATGCCTTTGTTTCTCATCATTACTAATACATAATATCGATACAGAATCATTTATGTCTATTTATAATCAACTTTTACATTAAAATTATATTTTTCGCACTTAGGGAGGTTGAAAACAGTGGAGGAATTTTTTCATGATTACATATGCATTACCTAGATTACGTGCAAAGTAAAAAAAGTTATAGTCACCTAAAAACATAGAAAAAGTGTTAGTATTATATAACATTTGTTGCAATAAATTGCTGTAGGTAAAACTGCATTTACCTACAATTAATTATGATAATGATGGCAGAAATAAAAAAAAAAATCATAACATTAAATGTATTACTAGGGACACAACAGGGACGTAGCAGCTTATTGTTCCCATTATATCTTTATATTTACATGGCATGTTCAATGTTTACATGTTATTGTTAAACTGATAATGTATAAATTAAAATAAAATTAATAATACATATTGAATGAATATGTGTTTTATTGAATACCGTTTTTAATATCGTGTACACATTTATATTTCCATGATACAAAACATTTGGATGGTTGTTTAAATAAAATACTACTTCCGGCTGAGTAATCTTTCTCAAATTTCATATGTGTTTTCTTTTTATCATTATAAATATCTAAACAAAATTTGAATCATCTATCTGTAATTATTATAGTTTACTTGAAAATTTGGAAAAGTATGGAGTTAAAGTACCACTTCCGGTTGCTAGTAGTAGTCCAAAAGGTGGTAGGATTCCTTATTTTTGATATAAAGAAGGTGTATAAAATCTCATTGACCTAGATCAAAGTGTTTTCGAGTTGCACAGTTTACACACAGTCAGACATAATTTCAAAAATGATGTTTTCGGACCCAGAAAGATCTAAAATGTCAATATTCATCAAAATCTCAAGGTCAAATTTTTTCACGGTTCCTATACTTTCTCTGTACTATGTATACGATAAAGTAAAAAAAGTAAAATTGCTGAGCCAGGTTTAGAAATAAAATTTCCATTGAAGAAGGGCGATCTAAAGCAGGGTTTAATGCACAGTTGAGTTTTTGTAAGTTTATAATTGCACAAACTGGGGCCTAAAGGAAAAGTGTTGCCTACAAGCTCTTTACCATCCAAGTTAAAATTAGTCAAGTTTCATTCAGTATTGCCAAAATTCAGAAGTTCTACTTATTCATAGTGAAAACATTAGGAAATTCTAGTTGTAATGAATCATGAAAGACGGTGATGTGTGCAATGCCAGCTCTTGCCGTTTGCTGCCTTATGCAAAACTAAAAAGGCTGCACACAAAATCAGTGGTTATGCACAAGTCATACACTGTGGTCAGATTGAAGAGTGTGTCCATTGTGGAGATTTACGTGAGTTGTGTATAGAGTCATTCAGAATAATCATTTCGAAAAGACGGGTGGGTCCCCTTAGGGTCTCCTATAGATGTAAAATCTGACATGATGGAAAAGGGGACCTTAGGAGTTTCACACTCGTGTATGGTTATCAAACCTCCTTGGGGTTTTGCACAAGTCAGATTGGGTAAAAAAAATCACCAGAAGCCTGACACTTCCAATGCCACTTGCTATGTCCATTATGGTATACAAAATATTGTTCCCTAAAAAACCAGGACACCTTAGGTGACCACCTAATTTACCTATATGCTAGAGCTAGCCCTGGATGTGTGCAAAGTTATATATTGTCAGAATGAACATGAGAAATAAACAGGGGGTTGAGATGAGAAGGAAAGTCGTTAACTGAACTGGAGCCAAAAGTAAGGAGATGTTACCAAAAATGTTGCCAAAAAGTCCAAACAGTATCTAGGACTATTAACTAATTTTTAGAACCGAGCAGTAATTTGCTTTTATGTTTTACGCCAAAACTCAGACATTAAGCAATGCTGTTGTGCACAGATGTTTATTTTACTTTGAAGGTAAAAGCTGATGCATTTGACCTTTGTTTTGCTGAATATCAGGGGTTCTTTCTTTTCAAGGAAACTCCCTGTAGCTGAAAAACATTATGATGTACACAATAAATTATTATCTGTTAATCTTGAATTAAAAGAACTGAGGCATGGTTCAGCAAAAAGGCTTGACCTTGGGTCAAATTCCCGTAGAGTAAGTACTTTTGAGCCAGCTATAAAATCCCTCCATACACACACTATTGATACAGTTTAACTGGCACACTCCCATTTTTAGTCCTGGACACCCTTATTCAATAATTCACTGATTTACATCATAGATGCTTTAAGTCGATTCAAAACAGTAAAGATGACTGTCTATACAAGATCAGGAATTTTCCAGTATATGTTGCCAAGAGTTTATTCTGGTGTTGTTATCATTTCACATGAGCAAACTCAGTCCTAAAAATGTTTATCCAACATGTGGTTGTGGGCCTTAGTGTTGCTTAAGATTATTTTGGATTGGACCTTACATAGTTACAGTCTCAGCAATTGCCAGCCACATGTTGGCAAACTGCAGCAATTACAGTCATTTGTGGATCATCACTTTTTTGAAGGAATACTTGTAAAATGCTTGAACGTTAGAACAATCTAGATGAGTGCACACCATTCAGCCCAACAAAGCTTACCAGTCCTATCCACTTAAAAGGCTCCCTAAAGTTCTACTGTCTGCTACTTGGTAACTTATTCCATGTGTCTATAGTAAAGAGGAATATCTTATTGTTTGTGCAAAATTTACCCTTAAAAAGTTTCCAACTGTGTCCCAATGCTCTTGATGAACTCATTTTAACACAACAGTCTCGATCCACTGTATTAATTCCCTTCATAATTTTAAACACTTCAATCCTGTCTCCTCTTCATCTTCTTTTGCTTAAACTGAAAAGGCTTAGCTCTTTTTGATCTTTCTTCATAGTTCTTCCCCTGTAGCCCTGGAATTAGCCTAGTCGCTCTTCTCTGAACTTTTTGTAGTTCCATTATGTCTTTTTTGTAGCCTGAAGACCAAAACTGCACTCAGTCCTCCAGATGAGGCCTCACCAGTACATCATAAAGGTTCAACATAACTTAGACTTGTACTTCACACATTGTGCTATATAACCAAACATTCTGTTGGCCTTTTTAATGGCTCAACTTGGATTTATAATAGGGTGCCATTTGGTACCTTTATGTTTCCATACCACATCTCATACCTACTTATATCACTAAACATAGCGTCTTACCTAATACTAATAAACTTTATGTTTAACCCCAGTCTGTATCATTAGATATTCATTTGCTCTTGTTTTCAAATCATTTTTTATTTAGGTTTAACATGTTTTGCACTCTGGTTTTTATGCAAATTGCAGTACACATACAGATGTGACTATTTATTTTTTTGGAATTTGGCAATTATTAGAATATAATTATTTTTCCCTAAACATAAAACTGAAATTACCTGACAATGTGCAAAACCATACTCAATAAATACAGTCTTAAACCTGGTTACACTGTGGGAGTAAAGTGAGTAAATTTTAAAAAAGCTTGAATGAAATATTAGTCATTTGCAGAGCCCACATATGCTTACACCTACTGTGGGGCAAATTTAAAATCCCATCTTTTGAGTTGTGGGAGAAAATAGGAGAAAACAAAGAAAAACCCTTGCAGACATGGAGGGAATGTATAAACTCTAAGTAAGTATTAAATGAGTTAAATTAAACTCATACCTATAATGCTAGAGTGATGTGATGACAGCACTAATACTGACCTACCCAATAATATATCATAATGTCCCAATTCCTGATTAATCGAGTTTGAAATTTACAGGGAGAGACAGAGTCTATCTCAGCAACAACATGAACAAAGGCAGTGCAGGGCCCACTCGTGCACAAATTGACATTTAGCCTAACATACACATCTTTGCGATGTGAGAAGAACAATGGAGTATCCTAAATATAACCAAATGAGAAACCCAGGCTATCCACTGTGCAACCTTATATTATAATAAAGATGGCACAGTAGTGCAGTTGAAAGCTTTGGATCACAAGTTTAGCATCCTGATTTTGAATTCTTAAGTTCCAAGAAAATGTACAAAAGAAAAATTATTAGGCCCATTTTGTTTATCTTTGAACATTTTTCTTCTCAACTCACAAAATTGCTTTGATCATTTCATGATAGCAGTACTTGGAAACCACACATAACAGACAAGAGGCTCAATGAAAAGAATCCTTTAGTGAATGAAGACATATTGGCAGACACTGTGAAGCATGCAGTAGTAGCAAGTGAAAGGCAGAGCCATAAGAGAGCCTCGTTTAATTGAAATTCAGCACTTCATTGTTCCTTCTTGCTGGTGTTTGCTTTTCTGTTTTCCATTCCCTGGCCTGATCTTGACCTGTAGCCAGTGGTGCAGTCAGTGTTTGGCCTCTCAAGTGAATCTCTGAGCTTCTGACTTGACAGTTGTTTTAAGCCTTCGCAGTCCAGTCCCTCCTAATACATTATCAGTGTTTATTTAGTCTGGGGGATATTTCTTTGTTTTCTTCCTTTTTCATTACACATCACTCCAGTGGGAAAACAGTGCAGAGTTTTAGCTGCCTTAATAAATACAAATGTGGCGTAATGCTTTTATATTTTACAATATTGTCTACATTTAAGAATTGTGCTGTAGTCTTGTGTATTTTCACTATGTGTAATTTTTCTGTTTTGTTTTTTTTGCGTCTATAAACTTTACGAAAATGACTCATTCTGTAAATTCAGTAAATCTGGAAAGAAATATTTAACATTTTTTAGCCAAAGTTGACGTATTTTTAAAATATGCTTGTGTGTATGAACAGCTTATCTTGATATTAGTGGGTACAAGGCAAGAACCTGCTCTATTCAGATGGAAGTGCACTATACAACCATCTATATTGGCTCAAGTTGTTGTCTTCAGTTTATGTGATTCTACATCACTGGGCTCTGTGAGGAATCCACAGACACAAGCAGAGAAAATGGCAACTCAGGGCAGACATCTGCTCAATCAAGAATCAAAAACTGTGATGCTCACTAGGGATACTGCCTCAGCCTTGTATTTTTAAATATATTTCTGAAAATTAAATATTCTACATATACAGTATGAACATGACCAATGTAAACTTACTAGAAATGGAATGTGAATCTGAGTTTATATTAGCATTTTATATCTTCCTGGAAAGACCACTGTGGCCAGACATGTACCACTATAAATCATCTTCTGGTTCTCTAATTTCCAACGCTGATAGATAGATAGATAGATAGATAGATAGATAGATAGATAGATAGATAGATAGATAGATAGATAGATAGATAGATAGATAGATAGATAGATAGATAGATAGATAGATAGATAGAACACATTATAAAACTTTGGAATAAAGACTTTTTTGTGTAAAACACCACACTTATTGTGACTGGGACAAATTTTTACTGTAAATAGCCGAGTTAACAGATTAATTAAAAGTGGTTTCAACAAGTATCTTCAGCCAAGGACCATTTGACGTTAGTTAGTACTATACATAGTTCATGACAAAGAGCTGAATTTCTTGGGCCAATATATACTTTTTTCCCCAAGTTCAGGCTCACATGAATCTAATTACACATCAGTGGAGTGTTGCCTTTTCTCTTCCACTCTGCAAACAGCTGTGCCACCCCCCTTCTCTTCTGTCTCTTCATAGTTTGTGCAGACCTTTTGACGAGTCTATCATCCAAAACTAGGCAAAGAAAATTGGATTTGCTTATGCTCTTACATTACATCATCTTCCAAGTAAAAAATTAAAACCATGTGTGAAGAAGTTAAAATGCATGCTTATGAGTCATTTTTATACAACGCCTTCAGCAGAAGAAATGTGTTGTTTTTGTAATATCAACATACTTATTTCTAAGCACAGTGTTTTAGTGATTGGTCAAATGTTCATTACTTTATGGCTGCAAAATAATCAACTAGCAATTACTCAGTGACTTTATTGATTCCAAGCGGAAACTGCAGCGTTATAGCAGTCAACACAAAAAAACTGCACAGAAATAGTTAAAGTCAAGGTGAAATTATAAGATAAATAATCAAATATGCCATAGCACCTTTACAATTTAATTATTGTAATCTCAAAAAATGTTGTTTTGTGGAAAATGTAATACTGTCTGCTACAACTAATGTAAAAAATAAGTAACAAATGGAATTATTAAGGTGTAGATTTGAAAACAGAATCATGTTTAAAATTCATTATTTTGATTTGCTCAAATATAAATATTCATGACTGAACACTTAAGCAGCAAGTATAAGAGACCATAATTTAAAGTTAGAGGCAAAATTGTGGAAACACTTAAATAAATGACTATTGTATGCACGGTAACTGGGAGATAACAATGTAACTACAGCAACAACATTTATTTTTATAGCACAGAGTGCAAAGAATGTAACTCAAAGTGCTTTAGAAGATGTCAAAGAAAAAGTTGCAAGAAAAACAAAAATTAGAAATAGATAACAATAAGAATGAATAAATGACATGCCAAAAATTGTAGATAGGACACAATCAAAATACATGTACATAGAATAAATATACAAGAAATAGAAAAAGTGGAATACTTATATGCAGTATAGGTTCTTTTTTTAAGTCTCAAAAGATAAGTCTGAAGCTATGGTCAGATGGTCGGTGCTTAAACAGTATAAGTTAGGCCTTAAGAGAAAGGTTACAAGTACTGGTGTTTGTCATGACTACTGATAAATGAACCCCACTGAATTTACTTTGCCTTGGGTTTGGCAAAAGCACAAAAATGTTCAGGAATTACTCAAATTGCATTGAAGTCAATGGGAAAGGAGAAACTGAGTGGATTCTAATGGTGCAATGGTCTTTTAAGTATTTAAGTGTGAACTACACTGGACTGCTTATTATGGCCAAAAAAGTGACAAGAGCTGTGAGCAACAGTACTAACCACTGCACCACCATGCCTCCCTGAGATGAAATTATACACAGAGTCCACAATACTCAGAGTCCTTTCTCTTTTTCCATCTCCTGAGATCCAATCATTATGACTAACTAACACTAAGAGACCTGTGCTACAAGTGATCAGTGTTACATAGTCTTTGTTCCTGTCATTACCCAATCTGTGCTATATCAAGGAGCATAACATACCTAATCCTGCAGTGAGGAAACAATGTATAATGAATCTATGCAGGACAATGAAGTATTTTCATAAAATTCTCATTATGGTCAACTAAACTACCCATCAAATTAAAATACTGCAAGCTTTTTTTTAGCTGCAAATCCATCAGAAGTACCATTTGGGTAGTGATATTATACATCTATGTATACAGCATAACTTTTTCATGCATATGCAAAGCTAATCAGGCAAAGTATACTTACAGTATGTATGTATGAAAGTTCTGTACATTCAAGACATAAATCAGACAAGTAGTGTAAATTGGGTGGTGACATTCCATCCAACATGGCTGCTACAGCTCTGTGATGTCACGCTGGCCTTGCAAAGCTTAATGGTGGGTAGGGAAAAAAAGTTGGTCTATGCCAGGCCACACAACGTTCTGGGAAAATAGTGTCACTGCTGAACCCACCAAATTTGTTGTGAAAAACCCTTGGGTGAATTTGTGCAGACCTTTTGACGAGTCTATCCTTCAGAATTATGCAAAGAAAACTGGATTTGCTTGTGATCTTACATTTCATCATCTTCCAAGTTAAAAATTAAAACCATGTGTGAAGAACTTAAAATGCATGTTTATAAGACATTTTTGTACCATGACTTCAGTAGAAGAAATGTGTTGTTTTTATGATATCAACATACTTATCTCTAGTGCAATGTTTTATTGATGGGTCTAGTGTTCATTTCTTTATGATTTCAAAACAATCACATAACAAATATTAAGTTACTATATTGATTCCAAGAAGCCAAAAAATGGGACCTGACCTGTGAGCATCAGTGCTAACTACAGCACCACCATGCTTCCCTGAGATAAAATTATATTCCACAATCCTCTGAGTCCTTTATCTCTCTCTCTGCATCTCCTGAGTGCTTATCATCCACAGAGTCTGTGTTACATGAGATAGCGTTATATACTCAGGTGGCTGTCCCTGTCACTACCCAATCAGTGCTATATCGATGAGCATAACATGCTTGATCCAGCAATGAAGACACAATGTACAAGGAATCTTTGAAGAACAATGAAATATTTTCATAGTATATGTATTATGGACAGCTAAAGTATTTGGTGAATTTCGTTAATTAACACAACCGTGACATAAAAGTCAGAAGAGACTGCAACAGGATTAAAACATGCAACCAAAGACAAAGTAATGAGAGATTCCAAAAGTAACATTTTTTTTCCCCTAACAATAAAAATGGATATCTTCACCTTAAGAGGTTGAATTTCAATCTAAAGCTTGGACGTGGTGAGCTGAGCACCAGCATCTTGTATAGCATGGCTGCCATGATGCCAGAAGTAACCTGGCTTGTGTTTGTCAAGTGCAAAACAACAGGTATAGCGACTGTAAATAAAATGGAAATAGTGAAAATATTAAAACAACATAACTCCATTGATAATAAGTATAATTACGTTTTTTTGCATATTTTTACTCATACGTTAGCCGCTTAGAAGGGTCATGTACGTGGAAATTGCTTGTGTCTGAAATGTGTTTTGTACAAGTGCTGTCAGTGACCTGCATGAATCTGTCCTACTAGCTCACTTTTGCTGCTTGAAGTAAGTTAACTGTAAAAGTAAATCAATCAAAAATGTCACTTACCTAGAAGTTAATGCAGGAGGAAGTGAATTATGAAAAATATTGCTCTGTAAGCATAGAAGGAGCAAAAACTATATAGGCATCTTTATTTTACACTGAAAAGAAGCCCCTGCAGCTGTATTAACTGCAGGTTATAATGATTCAATATTTCTCTAACACTTTAATTTTATTGAGAAAGTGCTACGATGACCTGTTATCCATTGTGATCCATTCACCATCTGGTAGTTTTTTTATATTATGTTTAAGAAATACAGACTACAAGTAGCCATAAACAATCCACAATCAACAACAGAGGATGATGGCAAAATTGTGTGCCATCATGAAAAATTCCCTCCCTTCACTCCAGCATGCGCTATATTGGAGAACTTTTAGCCACAAGCTCATTCCACCACGGTGTGGTAAGAAGCACCGCTGGGGTTCTTTTCTGCCCACTGCTATTGGGCAATTTATTGGGTGTTTCCACCCAATGTACTCATTAAGTTTATTTATGTATGTATGTATGTATGTATTGTGAGATTTGCCTGGACACCACCAGTCGGAAACCACATCTTTATCAAAATCACACGTTTATTAATCACAAGAATAACGTCTTGAACAGCACACAATGCACACAGCAAGTAAATCTCCCCATTTAAACCTTCTTTCTCAGTGTTTTAGCCGCCAATCTCCTCCTGGGAGCTTCGTCCTGCTCCTGCTCCCAACTCTAGCTCTCCGACTGTTAGGAGGCGGCTCCTTTTTTTCCTGCCCGGATGTGCTACAGGTGGCTGATTATGATCTTCCGGCAACACTTCCTGGTGTGGCAGAAGTGCTGCCCTTTGCCCCGGAAGCACTCCGGGCGTCCATGGCAGGTTCATCCACCATCTTGCCTGGTGTGGCGGAAGTGACAGTTCCCCAGGTCCCATGAGGCGTCCCCTGGCGGTGGCCACGGTTCCCCACAGGTCAGAACCTCTTTGTCCCTTTCCCGTAGTCCTCTTTTTATCCAGGGCAGCTGCCCCCTCGTGACCCGGAAGCTATTACTGTCCCTTTCCAGTCCCTCCAGGCATCCCGGCCAGGTAATGACCCCAGTCGTCTGTGACAGTATGTATCAGTTGATTGATTCGCTGTATGGTCTGTCCTGTGAGTCTGTATCCTTGTTTTTTTGTTTTTTTTTCTGCATTTGAATTTCCCCATGGGATTAATAAATCTAATCTAATCTAATCTAATCTAATCTAATCTAACTAACAACACTACAAGAACTGAAATTCTAACATCTCCCGAGTTGGAATCAACTGCGTATGAAAGGTTTTGTAGTCACTACAAGCCTCTGTGGACCCTATTTTGTAAACTGCTATTAAAAACATGTATTCTTCCTACTTTACTAATATATTTAATTACATCCTATTATCACTATTATTTTGTAATATGAATAATTTTACTAAACTAGCAAGCATGTAATATAAGTCTGCTTGATGAAGTAAATAAACCAAAAATGAAAAAAGCACCAACTTTTAAAACATTAACCCATTAACTCCAGAAGCACATGAGTGTTACACCATTTTCTAACTTGCTTGTTTTCTTTTTCTTCGTTGCTAGCTTTGTATTTTAGATTTGATTGTCTGATGTTCCCTTTGTTGTTTTTATTTGTAGACCCCTGCCTGTTCTCTTTTTTGTTTTTACCTGTTACGTCATTTTGTTCCATCTCCTGGTTATTTTCCCTTTAATTTTGTTCCACTGGACATGTTACATGCACATATCATGAATGATCAGCTTCATTTCCCTTTCCTGTTGAGGCAGGTATTTTCTAACTATAGTGCATGTCTGGTAACACAAGGGTTTGCTGAAAATGAGAATGGAGTTGTTCATATGCTGTGGCCTCCACACACTACATCTGAACCCAAATGAGATTTAATGAAACATTCTGAACCAGTGCCTGAAAAAGATTTGCTGTTTTAAGTTTCTTGACTTTGTTGTTAAAGAATGGCGCCATATTCCTCCAGCAGAATTCCAGATATTAGCACATTCTTTGCCATAATGTCTGCAAGCACTTTGAGTAATAGAAAAGTGGCCCAGTACCAAATTAAATGACTTTATACTTTTGTTTGAAAGTTTTTGGCACTGTTTGTATTACTGTAAGAATCAAAGCCATTATTTAGTTGTGTATTCAGAAAATTAAACGGCACCCTGTCAGTCATGCCCTACTCTACTCTGTGCGGTTTGCTATATAATTAACTGCTCAGTCTGTGACAGCCTCATATGTGTAGCACAATGAGATTAAGAGGTGTTTGATAGACAGCTGATGATCTGACAAGGATGCAATTGGCAAGCTAAGGGAAAGAATCAGTTAAGCCAGTTTGAAATCTAGTGAAAATAAGGAGGTGGCCAATATATATGAGTAATCACCCCCAAAAAACTGTTTTGATAATAACATCATAAAAGAAAAAAACTGAGGGATTACATGTACATATCTTTCATTCTCAAAAGAGTTAAATGACCAACCTTCTAATTGAAAAGCACATAGGAATGAAAATTCACATTGACTGTGGTTTACAACTGAAGAGCAAAGCAATATTTGAATGTCGCAGGATATCTGGACATCAGTGCTTATTACGCACATGCCTTCATAGCCACAGAAAATCTGAGATGAGTTCAGCAAGGTAATGCTGCAGCGCTTGGCAATTTTCCAAGAACATGATGGTGAGGTCAGTTTACCATCCTAGTCACTGACCTTGAATATCTATGGGATGTCTTGGAACAAGATGTTCATATTAGACCTTTGCCATAAGTTAAATTGCAGTATCTTTAGGAGACATTAGTGTTGAAACATGTCAGCATTTTTGTGCTGCATTTTTGACACCTTACTGAGTTTATTCCTTGATGAATTTCAGCAGTTTCTATGACAAATTCAGGATCCAAATCAACATGTTAGATGTCCCTAATTAAGTGGCTACTTAAGTGCATTTGATCAAGTGTTATTCATTTGTCCCTGTTGTGATAGAAACCACAGACAATCAAAGGGTTGGGGCACCCATAGGCAAACCCTGTATAATTGGGAAAAAAAAAACACACGGGTTATAAATGTGTCAATATGAAAAGAAACATCTTTCAGACACAACTCGTTACTGCTGCAAGACGGCAGAACTTCCTGTGATAAAAACGTCCAGCAGGAGGAGGTGGGTTCCCGATGGACAGACACCCGAAGTTCTGTTAAGTATAGTAAAGCCATCTGATCTACAGAGGGAGGGGGGAATAAGGTGTTAGCAAACAGCACCATCCTGTGTTACAGCCAGAAATTACCATCACCTGAGCCTTTAAGCTGTTCCCAATGCACACACCTGTGACACTGTGATGGACTGATGTCCTGCAATGTCCTGTTTTTGAGAATGTTATGTTTTTTCTGTTTTTCACAACCACTCCAGTGGTGGAGTATATTCTGGTCTCACAGGGTAAGATAGAGGAAGCAACTCTGGACACAGGACTAATGCATTGCAGGACACAATTACTCACACGCACACTCACTCTCAATTGTACAGGATCTCTTTATATTCACCAGTGAACATCTTTAAAAATGTCATAAAAAGCTGGAGTTCCTTCGAAAAAGTCACATAGATGCAAATGCAGATTTGAACCCAACCCTGAAGCTGTGAGGTAGCAGCGCCACAGTTCCATTCTCCTACTTCTGATCTTTAATATTTATCATTATCTTCACAGATGCATTCATTTTTATTAGCCACATTTCCATGGTACGTTTATGGCTATGGGACGTCCATCTTAGTAGCAACAAGCCAATGTAGTATGAGATGCCACTTCATGGAAGGGCACGATCATTTAAACCAGTCCATTTGAGAATTGCTCAATAAGATAGTAGCATAATGTGGGAGGGAAAAAGCCACATGTACATGATAAGACTAACAATTCTACATAGTGACTGTACTGCAAATTAAATTTGGGTAGCCAGGAATTTCAGTCAGCAGAACCAATCTCAGTTCCATGTTAGACAAGTTAGTCCAACGTTCTTTTTTCTGCTTTTAAGTGTTGTTATAATCTGTTCGTTGTCCACTGCCGATCTTGCTTTATCAAGTGCAGAGGCATGCTTTCATATCTAGGTCAAATGATATCTGACAATCAACCTCATACCTCTGGGATGATTAAATCATATAGAGGAGCTCCAGTGGACCCCCCATCCTCAGAGAAAACCAAGTAGTGGGAGCCCAGGTATTGGAGGATGGAGACATGTGTGCAGTAGTCCTGTTGTAATGTGTCTGCCTGCCCAGTGTGCATGGAGAAGTTCTCCCCAGCTTTGCAGATAACATCCTGGCTAATATAAGGATAGACCAACATCAGAACAAATTATATGTCCTATAGGAATGAAAAATCAAAAAAGAGATCTCTAAAATATCTTTTTAGTTTCTCCAAGACAGCAATGAGATCCGAAAGAAATACTATGGAGAGAATTTCTTTTGTCTAACTCTTCTGAGATTTTTTTCCTGAAGCATGGGAAAGGCACTATATAAATAAAATGTATTATTATTATTATTATTACTTTATCCTGGGTCTCCACATGACTTTCAGTAGAGATCTCAGCAAAATCATACAATTAGGCTCAGATTTTCCAGGTAGCATTTTTTTTTTTTTTGCAATTTCAAAGTACTGACATTCTGTTCTTAGTAATATATGGTGAAATATATGGTATGATTACAAAGATGTAGTCCTTGCTTCTGAATAATACTGTTAGTTGCTCTAATTTATATTGCTATACTCCAATTAGCTCATACTCATGAAAAAAGGCAGGCAGTGTGGCATAGTGGTTAAGACTAAGTGGTTAAGGTTGTTGGCTTCAAACCCTGAGGTTATGGATTTAAATCCCACTTCTGACACCAATGTGTGACCATAAGCATGTCATTTCATCTGCTTGTGCTCCAACTGGAAAAACAAAAGAAATGTTACTGATCATATCTCAAATGTTGTAAGACACCTTGGACAAAAGCATCAGTCCAATAATAAATAAAATATATGAAGTCTTCATAGAGATTAAAACAAGACAAGACAAAATATAACTTGCTTTTTAGACCAAATTCTCAATGTTTGACTCCTTTTACCTTAGATGTATCTTGTGTCTCCTTTTTGTTTAAAGTTGTTTCTCCTAAGGAATTTTAGGAGGAACATCTGTGACAAAGTTGATTCTTAAACAAAACATAAATGAGAATCTCTGTGAAGTCTAATGAGCCATTAAAGATTAACCTTTGAGTAGTAAAATTGTCTTATGGGCTAAGACCAGTAACTGAAGTAGCTACTTTCCTTTAACTCAGTGCCAGTATTTCGATTAATTTAAGGGAAAAGACATCACAGTAAATGGTGAATTTAAAAGAACGTGGTAAAATAAAGTTTTGGCAAAAAATGTACATCTTTGAATTTCTGTTTCTTCAAATGTAAATATCATAGCACATTTTTCTGAATGCAAACCAAGGGAATAAGAAAAGGAAGAAGAAGAAAATGAAAGCTAATTAAAAATGATTTCAATTAGACGTAAAGGTAAATCATTGATCTGTGAAAGTGTCTGAAATATAAATACTGTAGCTGCGGGGGTTCCCAGGACTAAACTTGAGACCCACTGATTAAGTAGCTTCACTGACAAAGATTCTTTCATGGCTTAGACATTGGGTTTATTAAAGGATGAACTGTCTTTCAATGCAGAAGTTTATTATTTTTGTGGTCAAAACTGGAAAGAGGACACTCCTAAATGGGCAAAAAATAAAGCTAGGACTATGAGATAAAGGGGGGGGGGGGGTATCAAAAAACAAAAATATATACAGTATTTGTCAAAAAGTCAGATCAGGCCTGCAGAAGAAAGTAAAATTTTTATTTAAAATAGGAGGTCAGTAAGATAACATTGAGAACATAATTGTAAGATTAGATAGAGGACAGAAAGTTGATAAAACAAGAACAATCAGTTTGTGAATAACTGTGATGCACTGTCACAAAAAGGAATATTTCTTTTGTAGTTACAAAAGAGATTGCTTTATTCATCAAAATACCCACTTCTCTGGTCTTTTTACCATAGTTTGACTGAAAACCTGGCTAACTCAATTTCTTTTCAACTCAGATTGGTCCTTGAAATATAATTTGGACTTCTGCAGCAAGATTAACTCTGACTTGAAGGAGATGAGATATGGTAGTACTTTTATCTTTTGACTTTGTCATGCCTGCAGACCACCTTCCTGGCTCTGGTGGGGTGTGCATTTCCACTCTGGGATAAGAGTGGGTGCTAAGGCTAATATTGTCTTCTTCTTCCTCTATAGCCAGGTAAGAATGCTCAACGACAGTACCTAACCCCAGCTCAATGCCTAGAGTTGGCCCCGCCCCTTTCGGTTCTAGCTATATACATCCATCCCTTTCCCGGAAGTTGCAGTCAGAAGTTTTATAGACACTTGCCCAGGACAGAGCTCCTACCGCATATTTGTCTCCATAGAGAGAGAGAGAGAGAGAGAATGCTTCACTTTTTTTTTGAGTCATTTTGACGGTTGTCTTTTTTGTTTTGATTATTAAAAGGGGTTATGCGGCTGGTACCCCAATCTTTATGGTTGTCTCCTGCAGTCTGCTTTCCCGGCCATACTTGCAATGTTTTCTATTCCATCTTGCAAAATTTAATGACTGATTAAAATGACATTGTTTTTGTAATTATATAAAAAAAATTGTATTGATTATCTTGAAAGAGAAAGAAAAAGTGATCTTTTAAAATTTTTGTCATTTTAATAGAATTTTGTTTTTCCTCATTTGAACTTTTAAAAACAGTTTTATACCCCTACTACCAGTATTCTTTCAGAATAACAGTGGCCACAAAATAAAGAAAATGAAACATGTTCTTTCTCCCATCCTTTAAGAAGCCTCTCACACATTCTCTCTGTCTCTCTTGCCCACCCAAACAAGTCTAAGATCAAACATCAGAGTCTCCATCCTCTGAAATGCCATAAAGCAAGGCACACCCAAAAACACATGACTTCCCTTGACAACAGTTAACTGAATGTTTGATGTGATGACCTATGAAGGTCATCATTAGGACACAACCACCCATCAGAGATGTGGAAATAGAAAATGATTTTGCTCTATTTATTTTTTGCTAGTGAGTCTTCCAAAATAAATGCATTTCAATTCTAAATTTAAGAAACTGAGAAAAATATGGTGTAATACTTGTATAATAGGCTTTTGAATTTGTAATATTGTTGACAAATTGTGAAATTCATTTTTAAAATTGTGTAAAGCATTTGGCACAGTATGTGTATTTTAATATTAATGCTATAAATGTACTGCTTTTTAAATTTTAACTTCTCAATTACATAAATGTAGTATTTTAGTTGAAAATGCAATAATGTGCATTATCTTTTAAATCTATCACATCACCTTGCCTATAGCAGATTCATTGAAAAATGGAAAAAGAAAAAAAAAAATGTTAATCTTTTTCCGTAGGTTCTTCCAACCGCAGAAGGAAAGAAGATAATTGCTGTTCTCATCTCAATTCAATATCTGCAATCAAGTACGCTATTGTGGCTTTATATATCCTTGTCACATTCAGCATCATTGGTTTCCTGATTACAGGTAATTGCTGGAATTTGTTTTCAGTCTCTAGAAAGTCAAATCAAATCAAACCTTAATAGGAGTAAGAGTATTACTGTTACCTTTTTTGGTATTTTATTAATTCTGTTATCATTACTTTTTTTTTTCAATTTCCACATGTTTTTTTGTCTGTTTAGGGTGTTTTTGGTAGGAAATTTGCTTCTGTCATTGTTTTTTCCTTTAGACTCCATTTTGGCAAAATTATTCTTGTTTTTGTGTTATTACGTTACACCATTTTGTTTTCTATGGGCTGCAACATTTTGTGCTCCTTTGTATATGAATATTAACAGGGTTGTAATTATACAACAACTGGAACTAATCAATGTATGACATTATTGTTGCAATGATATAAAGGACAGTGTCATGCACATCCAGGTTGTCCAAAATTGAGGATTCCTTCTATAGTCTCTGTATGTTACTTTGCTTCTTCGTAGTACTTAGAGTTAAGAACTTTCTAGTAATAAATTTTGACTTTGTTCTGGTTTTGGTTAATAGGATTCAGACTGCGCTTTTGACCTTAGCTTGACTCCTTATTACTATTTAGCTCCTGGTCCTTTTAATCATCTTTCATGCATTTTATCTGACCTTATTGTGACATAACATTTACATTACAATAACACCCTGAATCTAATACGGGCCTCACACACCTGTATTTAAGTGAGTGAAAAGCATTGGTGTTGAATAAACAGAAGAGGAGAGTAACAGAAGGAGAGTGTAAACTGTAAACAAATAACTGTTCTGTAAGTGTATGAATTCTGTCTTAAACAAGATTGATTATTGGATCATTAGGATTCTGGCCTCTCTCTATTTGCACCTCTGCTATTCTTTGTTTCTTACCATCAGAACTTAATCATCCTTCATTAGTGATTGCCTTTAAGCTACTTCTTCTTAAGTCTGAGTTCAAGGAGCAATGGCAGGAGTGGTCATTTGGATTCACTCCTTAGACAAGCCTAGAATACCATTGGGATAAATGTGTACTTAATACTATAGTGGCATCTGGGGCCTTTCTGCCTCCTAGTGGTTTCTGGGATGTAAAAAGATCTCCATGAAAAGTCCAGACAGCCAACATTTTTGAACCCGTACTTAGTTTAACTTTACAATATCTTAATGAAAAAGAGGAAGCTTTCTCATTCTTAGTTATCAAGATGAGGGATCTTTCAAACCTCATAGCACGTTCTGTCCTATTTGGTGTCTGTATGTGAGTTACCCTTCTGCATGTGCTTTATATTCTTCTGAAGACATGTCACTGGAATGGGGAAATTATCTTTCATGTCTTTTGAATTTAGTGTTCTGAATTGCCTCCCAGGAACATCTAGTTATTCTTCTAGGTCATGGAGTTGCAATTATTTTACCTCAGGGATTTAATTCAAGCAACAATGCAAAGTCAAGCTCCAATGCATGAGCCTCATATTATTTTGTATTTATTGTACAGTAGTTTTTATTGCAACTGCCGTATTATTATTATTAATTTTATTATTATTATTTGTAAATTACTTAGGTAGGCTTAACTGTAGTAATTTGACCATGAAATATTGCTGATGCGGCTTGAACATCTTGTTGGGCTCAAAGGGGCTGCTCTTAACTGGTTCAGGTCATATTTAACTTGTAGGCACTTTTCAGTGACTTTTAATTCCTCTTCTTCATCTACTACTCCTCTTAAATATGGTGTTCCTCAGGGATACATTTTGGGTCCTATTTTATTCTCCATATACTGTACCTTCACCCTATTGGATCTATTTTTAGGAAATTTAACATTGCTTTTCACTGCTATGCTAATGATACACAGGTTTATATTCCTGTCTGCAACTCTACAACAAATCAACTCCACAACTGTCTGTCTGAATTAAGATCCTGGATGGCTAATAATTTTCTTGACCTAAATCAAAATTAAACAGAGGTGTTTATAGTGGGTCCATCAGCTAAAGCCCAAATTGGTCTTGGACTTCTCGGCTCTTTCTCTGTCTTTTCCAAACCTCAAGTCCGCAATCTTGGTGTTACCTTTGACAGTAACCTCTCTTTTGAGAAACAAGTAAATTCTGTAGTCAAGAGTTGCTTTTTCCAACTTTATCTATTAGGTAAGATAAAGCCTTTTTTATCTTGTAGGGATCTTGAGATAGCTACTCATGTGTTTATTTTTTCTCCCCTCGATTACTGCAACTCGCTGTATTCTGGGATTAACAAATCTCTGATATGCAAGTTACAGTTGGTCCAAAATGCTGCCGCTCACTTTCTGGTTGGGGCAAGAAAGTATGACTCTGTTTCTTCTTTTTTAGCTTCTTTATACTGGCTGCCTGTCAGTTTTTGAATTGATTTTAAAATCGTGCTGCTAGTTTTTAAATCTTTACATGGGCTTGCTCCTGCCTATTTATCTGAACTGTGTGTTTTACACCAGCCATCCAGAGTGCTTAGATCTTCTGGTCATCTGTCTCTGGTTGTCCCTCGTACCAAGTGTAAAACCAAGGGGGACAGGGCTTTTGCAGCTGCTGCTCCTTGCCTGTGGAACTCTTTACCTCATCACATAAAGGAGTCGTCTACAATTGAACTGTTCAAAACAAGACTAAAGACTCATTTCTATTCACTTACATTCCATGACCTTCAGTAATACTAATGGTTTCCTCTTTGTGATTATATAACATTACTTTTATTTTTTATGTATATAACATTACTTCTATTTATTATGTATTTTATTTTATGTTCATATATTTTATTTCTATTTGTTTTATGTTAATTATTTTGTTTTTCTTTCTATTATTGTAAAGCACTTTGGCCACAGCATTACTATGTTGTTTTAAATGTGCTATATAAATAAATTGACATTGACATTGACTTTACTTATCATTCATTGAGACAAGTGACAATGGCAGGTTGAAAACAAGAGACCTGAACATGTATACTGATGAAAAGGCACTGACTGAGGTGTGCTTTGGAGAGTCTGTTCTTGTCCTAGTTTTTTATATTTCTTTCAGTGGATAAAAATATTTTGAGAAGCATCATTGCAGTCACTCTTGAGCATTTGAATTGGGTAACCAGATTTATGTTGAGCTCACCCACATTAATATCCTTGTGTTGCTCCTTAAGCAAAATGGTTTGTGACATTTCTAAGATCTCCAGTTGAAGAGGTACTTCAGTTAGGGATAAGGGTAGCCTTTTTATCTCATTAGTCTACTGGTCATCTGCAAAACAAAAAAAAAACTGTTATAAAAAGAGAAGGTCGGAAAGTGAAACTCCCCAGCCATTCCTTATCAATTTTCTGATGAATGTGCACATCAAGATATCCTCTCAAGCTTTGTTTTTGTTGCAGTGTTGCTGCAGTTGTGGAAACTTTCTTGTAGATTTCATTAAAATATGACCAACTTTAAGAAGACTGTGGAAAGCCTTGTATATTTCCAAAACAATGTGTTTTCGAATTGCAGTTGAAAATTAAGCCGATACGTGATACATATGCCATTTCTTTGCTGTCATTCAAAAAAATTTGGCTCTGCATGCTGCCCAAAAGAGACCAATGTTTATCTTGTTGCTTGCACACATTTTCTGACACTTGGCTTTTGCTAAGCCAGCCCACATCATTTTGCAGCAACGGTTTGTGAAATTCTGCTGTAAATTGTCACAGCAGGGATGTGAAGAGGTAATAATATATAAGTCTTATCACTGTATCAATGAAATGTTTTATCCAACGCAATTTTGTACACAACATTCACTTATGAATGAAGCATTTAAATGCCATTAGAGCTAGGTTAACAGCAGCTAGTCTGCTTTCATAGCAATTGTGTTGTCGAACCATGGACAGAACTCCATCAGAGATGACACATAATCTTGTCAATGTCCAAGCATTTGTTTTTAATGAACAGGGTCAATCCATCAAAATGATTTGTGTTCCAGTGTATGGAGAGCAAATAATGCGGCTCTTCCTAAAAAGCCCTAACACTAAAAAAATCTCATAACCACAGGTAGATGTTCTATATTAGTCTTGTCAAAAGGTGAGTCAGTGAGTGTGTTTACATGCACAGACAAATCCAGGACATGATGAGCATCCAAAACTTGGTTTGTTAAAAAAAAACTCCTTTTACATGTGCAAGTACACTTCTGGAGTTCTCCTTTGGGAAAAAAAAGCATAACAATGCTAAAAACTGATAAAACATCATCAACAACCACTGTGAATCTGAAAACAAGTATGGAGCCTGTGTCTCCTGTACAGTGTTGGGAACATTACTTTTAAAAGTAACTTAGTTCAGTTACTCATTAATTAAAAAAATAAACAAATAAAATTACATTTATTACATAGTTGCTTATTAGAAATCGTAATGCGTTACAAGCGCTGCATTACATTTTCATTACTGTTTCTTCTTTTGTATAAAAAACTGCATTTTTGATTCACCATCATTTGTTATTAAATCGTAACCCCATATATGATCCTTCATGTAACTGACCAGAAATGCAGCCAAATGTGATAATTTTCTTGTGTTTTATATATAGGTTCAGTCCTTCATGTGTTATCAAGTTAATAATATCCATCCCTTTTTTACATCCTCAACAGTGATTGGGGTATGAACAATAGCCACTCCATCATCTAGTCACACAATTTCAATTTATTTACACTTTCAATATATATATATACACTTTATTTATAGGTTTCTGTTACAGGATTGCATGCAGCACACTCTTTTCCGCTTGGCTGCTAAGGAGTAGCATACTGGTATTTTTGCAACTACCTTTGTACCCAGTGCTGCTGGAATAATAACATCACAGATATTTTAACTTCAGTAAAATAAGTATTACATTAGGTTACTCATTACTTTTTAAAAAGTAATTAATCTATGTAATGCACGTTGCTTTTAATGTGTTAAACTCAAAACTGCTCCTAAGATTGTGTGCTGCTGAGCTGAACACTATACATTCAGCTCAATATAAATTCAGTGATTTCTGAAATATTGAGACAGAATATTTCAAACAGGAGAAGGAACAGTGAGATCACTCAAGTATTTATTTCAGGAAATTTACTGTATCTTTGTGGATGGTTCCACTGTTTTCAACCTGTGGCTTCTGAAAGCCTGTGTGCTTGTGCAGACTACAAAATCTTTAAGTGTAACTCGGTTAACCAGGGGTGTCCAACTCCAGTCCTGGTGGGCCACAGTGGCTGCAGGTTTTCATTCTAACCATCTTCTTAATTAGTGAGTCGTTTTTGCTTCTGATTAACTTGTTTGGCCTTTGTTTTAACTGACGCGACTCAGACCTCTTAGTTGTTTCTTGTTCCTTAACAAGCAGTCAAACAATAATGAGACACAAATCAAACTGCCACATGACCAGCTAACCTGAAAACAAAGAAAGATGAAGGTCTCGGTCATGTTGGTCTGCTCAGGTCACCAAAACATCTTGACGGTGGTCTTAGAAAAAATAGAAAATGAACAGTCTGCTGTGGCAGAATGAGAGCAGCAACAAGTCATGATATTCCATTACGGCTTTAATTAACAGCAACAATTGGCTTCTCTTTAAGAAACTTGTTGGAGTGAAGTTGGCTGGAATTTGACATTCCAGTTTAGCTGGTCATCTGTTGGCTCATTTCACATCTCATTTCTGTTTGGCTGCCATTTAATTAAGAAACTAATCAATTCAAAGAACTGAATCTTTAAAAACAGGGCTATTAAAATGAAGGGAAAAGGAGTTAATTAGTAGTGAAAACTACTCGCTGATTAGGAAAAGGGTTAGAATGAAAACCCACCAGAACCGGAGTTGGACACGCCTGGTTTACATGGCCACATAATCGGGTTACTCACAGAGAAGTTCAAGTCTGCTAATCCATGTTTACATACACTACTATTTTTATGTAAACAAGACATGTACTGTGCTTGTTTATTTTCCAACAGCCCAATTGCTACAGTGAATTACCAGCATGCTGCCTATGCTGCTTTGATTCAGTTTTCCTCTTAAATAGGGGTAGCCAACATACATGTACTTTCATAGGTCTAAGCAGTAAATTTGGTCAGTGTTAAATTTAACTGCCTAAGATAATATTTGGTTTTGCCATATAGAGTGTTAAAGTACTCTTTGTATAGTGTTAAATGTTCCAGTGTTGTTTTTACTCCATTTTGTGTTAGACTTGTAATACTACACTACACTATCCAACTCCCTGAATGTTAAATAAAAATTACTCTGACACTACTTTAACTCCCTGAAGTGTGCACAGTACAGATGTACTCTGAGATTCAGAACTCCTCTTGCTCTCTGGGGTGTTATTTATTGCTATACAAGGTAAAGTTAAACTTACGTTTACCCACTCTGTGTCAGGTACTACACTACAGTGTTATGTTGGCTGTTTCTTTATTCTGTATTGTTATGCACTACCCAGTTGAGTATTTACTGTACATATAATTCACATACATTATGGAGTGATACATATTGCTCAGCAGGGTGTTAACTCCATATATAGTACTCTGGAGGTGTGTGATGTTGCTAAAAGCTTACCATTTGTTATGATTAAAAAAAAAGAATCTCTCCTGTTAAAGCTGTTACATTCAAACCAAACAATAAATCATGACAAACATAGATTACTCTCATAAACATTTCCAACAATATGTAATGCCTCTAAAGTAGCTCAGATGATGTGAAAGAAATGCTGGATGCCCGTTCAAAGTATGTCATACATAAATGGGTACAGTTTAACATTGAACTTAACACCATAATTTGGCTCCAGCTTTTAACAGCAGAACTGAGAGGCATGTTTCTTTAATTTTGCAGTTAGTGTTAAGAAAAGTTAACACTGTGATTTTAACACAACCATTTTTACTGTGTATGTGTTGGCAAAGGCCAAATGGTTTGACACAAACAGCGGACCTCCTATTAGGAAACCCTGTGAACTGATTCTGTATTTGTGGGGACTGACCACAAACATAAACTAAAGTATTCAGTGAGTCAGATGTGATTCACGGGCTGGCTATTGAAAAACCAGTACTCCAGGGTGAGATCTGCTTGACTTGCTTATGGTTCCTTCATGAAAAGAGAGCACAACAGGACTCCTCAATCCTCAATTTAGTTAGATTCCCCATTTCCAATGCAAAGTGAAATGTCACAATATCTATCTATCTATCTATCTATCTATCTATCTATCTATCTATCTATCTATCTATCTATCTATCTATCTATCTATCTATCTATCTATCTATCTATCTATCTATCTGTCTGTCTGTCTGTCTGTCTGTCTGTCTGTCTGTCTGTCTACAAATGAAGCTTTGGGAATAAACAGGTACTTCAGAATACTGTAATTTCTTTATACATATAGTGAAATTATATTTTCTCTGGAAATGCTGGTTTCCACTGTCAAAGGACATATTCTTAGTAAAAAAGCGCTTTCTGGCTTTAGTCCTAAATGCATTTCCCATATTCTTCATTGATTGACACATCTAATCTTCTTGGCATGGATGCACCTGTGTGAGTGTTCTTGGAGATTGAATGGCTTCAAATCCAAAGCTAATTATTGCCCCCAGGCCACTGATAACTATAATGACTATAATGTCCATTAGAACAGGGGCCCCCATCTCTGGTCCTGGAGTGTCCCAGTGGCTGCAGGTTTTCTTTTTAACCCTTTTCTTAATTAGTGCAATGTTTTGCTGCTAATTAACTTCTTTTGAATTAATTTTAATTGACTTGCTTTTTAAGATTTGCTCCACCAAATTTCTTCATCATTCCTCTGAATTGCTCCATTTCTTTCCTTAAATGGCACCCAAACAGAAATGAAATGTGAAGTGAGGGAGCCAACAGAAGACCAGTTAAGTCAGGGCCTGAAACTCCAACCAATTTCACTCCAAGCAGTTGCTTAATTAGGCTCTGATTCTCATTGTTAATTAAACCCATTTAAAATTGTCCAAAATGTTTCCAGGGAAAGATCCAACCTGCGAATGTTGCAATCAAGTTCCAGCCTCACTAGGCCACATGTTCTGGACCTGCACCAAATTAACATCATTCTGGACTAAAATCTTTAAACGCCTATCAGACAGCCTGGGCGTCACACTCATAGGAGACTCATTAACGACTGTGTTTGGTGCACTTCCAGATGGGCTTAAAGTGGAGAAGAACAAACAAACTGTGATTGCCTTTACTACACTATTGGCACACAGACTTATCTTGCTCAACTGGAAGAATCCTAACTCTCCTATTCTAAGACAGTGAGTAACTGATGTTATATACTATTTGAAACTGGAAAAAATCAAATTCTCACTTAGATCTGTGCAGACCGTTTTCAAAACCTGGCAGGATCTGATCAATAACATTTTAGAATAAGCATTTAAAGCACTGAGGAAGCAGATTCTCTCCCCTTTTTTCCTTTGTTTTTCTCCATTTATCATTATTCACTTATTAATTCATCTACTTACTTATTTTTACTAGCTTTAAGTTTTACTCTGCTGGCTTAGCTCTCTTTCTCAGGAGTGGGGGTTGATTTGTTTTCGATCTTATGTGTGTAAAAATTCATTAATTTGTATGGAATGATGTGTGATTTTGATAAAATCAATAAAATAAAAAAATAAAAATAAATAAATAAACCCATTCTTTAATTCCATGGCTTGTTGCTACTCTCATTGTGCAATAGCAGACATTTTTAAAATTGATTTTCTCTTTTCTAAGAGCACTGTTAAAATATTTTGAGGACCTGAGTAGATCAACATTCCCGAGACCTTCATCTTTCCTTATTTTCAGATATTGTATAATGGACACCAGTTGTTTTGATTCATTTTGTATCTCATTATTGTTTGACTGCTAACTAAAGAAAAAGAAACAATTAAAGGGTCTGAGTCTTCAAGAACAATTCAGATAAAATCAATTCAAAAGAAGTTAATTAGGGGGGAAAAACAGATCTCTAATTAAGAAAAGGGTTAGAAAGAAAACCTGCAGCCTCTGTGGCTTTCCAGGGCCGGAGTTGTGGACTCCTGCATTAGAGCATCACATGGGTAAAGTGAATAGAGAAAAAATTGCTTTATGCTATGTTTGGCAAGAAAACTTTATAAAGGTATTAGCCAGATTAATATTTGAATGTTTTCAGCATTTAATTTTATAACTCACAATTAACCATTAACAGTTTAACAATAATTAACAGTTGTGTGTATGTAAATTATGTAACTTATACTTGGACAGTCATTAAAACCAGAGTCAAATTCCTTGTGTGCATACATACTTAAATGTGATTCTGATTCTGATTCTGAATTAGACTATGAGTGGGAGCTTTCCATGAGAGCATGTGGAAAATGCCTCCTCTGTATTAGTCACAGATTTACATTTCATTGTTTTTCTTTCAACAGGTAATATTTATTTGGTCTTTTTCTTTTCTAAATTACCATGCAAGGCTTTCATGAAGACCTGGTCAACAGTCTGTAATCTGCCAAATGAAGCACATTATCCACATTATTGTGTCAGTCAAAAGGTTTAAAATGAGTGGAGTGAGTAGGCATTGACAAGGTGAGGGTGGGGGGAGATTAAAGTGATGGCATATATTTTATTAGTGGAGGAAAATCTCTTTTTTATATTTATGTACTGTATATATATATTACTTATCTAGTCTAATAAAGCATTCATTAACACATCATAGTCCTACAAACTTGATAATTGTTCTTTGAAAGAATTCCATCTTTTTCAGTAGAGGCCTTCTATGTGGAGTCAGTCAGTCAGTCATTCTGTCATTCTCCAACCCGCTATATCCTAACACAGGGTCATGGGGGTCTGGTGGAGCCAATCCCAGCCAGCACAGGGCACAAGGCAGGAACAAACCCCAGGCAGGGCACCAGCCCACCACAGGGCACATGCGCACACACACACACACCCACACACCAGGGACAATTTAGAATCGCCAATGCACTTAACCTGCATGTCTTTGGACTGTGGGAGGAAACCGTAGCACCCGGAGGAAACTCCACGCAAACACGGGGAGAACATGCAAACTCCACATGGGGAGGACCCGGGAAGCAAACCCGGGTCTCCTAACTGCGAGGCAGCAGCGCTACCACTGCGCCACCATGCTGCCCTTATGTGGAGCCTATTACTTCTAATACCATGTTCAGTGGATTTCTCAAAAATATGTTCGGCTGTAAAAAAGAACTTCAAGTATATTCGGTGCAATTTTACCCTGAAATCTCATTATTTGTTCTGCAAGTTGTCGTGTGATAAGTCTAGCTTGGAAAGGGGCAGTATGAAAACTGTGGATTGGTATCCCTTCCTGATTCTGTTTGTATTTTATGCCATGTGAACATTTGCAAGCTAAAGATATGTCATTTTTAAGATCAAACATAAAAGAAAGCTGTATAATTAGTGTAAGCAACTCATTGCTTAAGTTAACACAATGCTCATTATCTGTTCATTTTTATTTTTAATAGTGAATCACCTACAAACTGTAAAGAGTGATAAATTTTACACAACTTAGATTTGTCATCAGAGCCATCCGGGACCCTTTTCAAACACGTGGGCTGTTCCAATAGTTAATTTGTGGGTCGAATTCATGTGTGAACAAAGCCAGGTCTGGAAACCCAACCAAGTCAAGCCTGGTAATTTCCCCAAGTAGAGGCCTAACATAATTCCAATAATTTTGCAAGGCAGCATACAGTACATGTGAACAAAATACACCAATTAGCATCAGCAGCATGGTGATGTTCACGCAGATTAAGCAGTCTTAAGATATTGGGGGCAATGATGAAGGAAAGTCTTGTACAATTGTTAGTAGATTCCTGTGGTGGAGACATAACTTCTTAGAATTTTGTGTATATTTGAACAATGTATACAGTACATATCATCATGACATCCTCATTTACATTTTTGGCAATGACAAATGAAAGTTTTGCATGAGCATTTAGCAGAGCTTAATTTTCTTAGGTAACTTTTCATAATTGTCTGGAAATTAAATTGATTTTAAATTAGGGGGCTCCTCACATTTGAAATCAAAATGTGAAAAAAATTGATAATCCTGCATACTACTGATCTGGCGGTTGTGAAGTTGTGGTGTGTGTGGTGCATAGTACACGTCTTGAGGAAGTGTAGCTTTTAGTAATTAATACTGTAAATAGGTCCACAAACTCAGCCTCTCCACCATTGCTGTTTGCTAATCTAATTTTCTTTTACATGAAAAAACCCTAAACTAGTGGTTCTTGTAATTTTGTGCATCTTTTTGGATCTTTTATTTGGGATTTCAGCTTTGTGTGTCGATACAATTGATGCAGCAAATTGCTGGATGTCCCTAGTACACATGAATAAGTTAAATAAGTTAAAAGGATTTTTTTGGACCTTAAATTTTCAAGCACTAAAAATCTCAAAGTCTAGATGCATTATTGTGAAATATAAAGAAAAAACATGCCCTGTGAAACATGCACTGCCACTGAGGAGGAATGCTTGCTACGTGGAGGGTTTCAACACGTTTATGGCCATGTTAAATGTTGTGTCTACAAAGTACACAGTTTCTCACTTGCTGGAACGCTCTTTATTTTTTATGTCTTGAAATCACAACAACTGAAAGTGCGTACTATTCTGACACATGTGCAAACACATATGCGCTTACTTTCCATGTGTGCATGTAATTATTATTACAAACATTATGTTATCCAACATTACGGTCCAAGGAGAGACTTGCAGATTTAGAGGTTGGACTTGTGAAGCAGCTATGAGGTAATACAAAGCAGACAAGCATCCACATTTGAAGAGAGAGGACAGATAGCCTTCTCTTTATACCAAACATACACCATGGTGAGCCACACGATGTTTCCAAAACAAAATAAACCAACGTTTAACATGTGGTTATGAAACCTGAAGTAAAGAGATCTTACTGAACTGAAGGTATGTACAGTTAGAGATCTGATGGTTAAGAGGCTGAAAATTTGGGTTTATTTAAAGCAACAGGTTAATCAACAATATATACGTTTCCCTAAACACTATGACAATCAATGATTTCAGCTGTGGAAAATATCAGCTAAAGTAGTTATTCATTCATTGCCTGCAAGTAATTGTAGTTGGTCTAAGTATAAATGTGTTCATTTGTTTGCTGAAGCTGTCAAAGTAAAATTAGTTTTCCATAGTTTTAAATTACTGTACTTTGAGTTGTCCTTGTGAAAATAATTGCTTCTGGGAAGCTTCTGTCTCCTGTAAAGCTTTTTCAGTAAAGTACTGTTTGGAAAGATTTGGTAAGTCAAATTTCTTAGTTTATGTTTTTAGTCATATTGAATGAAATCCAGTGTGGTCAGTGTTGTTTATAAATCTCCAGTATTTTAATAGTAAATGGACATCTATTGAAAAACGGTACAGAGAAATTTTTTTTTTGAATACCGCCACATTACAGTTATATAAAGTTGGGAATATTACAGAATACTTAAAAGAATAAAACAAAACATCCTGCTTAAGCACTACACAATTACATTGTGAAAGGACCATTAAGTCAATTTAGTTAAAGTTCAGTTTAGATAAAGTCAAAAAGGTCTTGCAAATATTTTGGAAAACATGATTTCACTTTGTCATTATGGGCAAAAATGGCAAATTTATACATTTAGAATTAAATCCACAACACAATAAAGTGTGCAGAAAGTGAAAGGGTCTGAATAATTTCTTAATCCATTGTATGCCCATCCTTTACAGACCAACATTTTGAGACTTAATCCATAAGAATCTTGAATGGCTGCATAATGCCATCCCATCATTTAGTCAGGTGACTGACCTCTCATTAACTTTACATAAAATAAAAGTGCAAATAATTAAATGTATAATATAGTAGTATCTGCGGTGGGTTGGCACCCTGCCCAGGATTGGTTCCCTGCCTTGTGCCCTGTGTTGGCTGGGATTGGCTCCGGCAGACCCCCGTGACCCTGTGTTCGGATTCAGCGGGTTGGAAAATGGATGGATGGATGGATATAGTAGTATTAAGTATCAATAATATATATATACCGTGATTTCAATATTGCCTGTGGAAATTCATTTCTGTTATGTTAATAACCAGGAATATGCTCTGTACAAAGGATTACAAAAAAAAAAGGAAGAAAAAGTTGGAATATAACTTAGTTTTCATTTGAGAAGCAATATATTGAAAGTGGGCAGTTGTTGGACTCAGAACACTGAACATGTGGCACCATTCCCAGGCCTGTCTATGCTGCAGTCTTTGTTTTTGGAGAAATTCCTCCTTCCTGCTGTACAGTGTTAAAAAAAAGTAAAAGTAAAAAGGTACAGCAGCAATGGGTGCCAACTTAAATCTAAAAACCTTAACATGGTCATAATTTGCCGCATTTAAAAAAACAAAAAAAAAAACAAACAAACATAAAATACACCTTAAATCACAGTAATTTCGATGTAGCAAAAGAAAATAAATATCTGTTAAAAAACATGTTTTTCACATATTAAAAAGTTTAATATTTTAAATTAGTATTCCATCCATCCATTATCCAACCCGCTATATCCTAACTACAGAGTCACGGGGGTCTTCTGGAGCCAATCCCAGCCAACACAGGGTGCAAGGCAGGAAACAAACCCCGGGCCTGGTTCCAGCCCACCGTAGGGCACACACACACACCCACCAAGCACACATTAGGGACAATTTAGAATCGCCAATGCACCTAACCTGCATATCTTTGGACTGAGGGAGGAAACCGGAGCACCCAGAGGAAACCCACGCAGACACGGGGAGAACATGCAAACTCCACGCAGGGAGGACCCGGGTCTCCTTACTATGAGGCAGCAGCGCTACCCACTGCGCCACTGTGCCGCCTAAATTAGTATTGAAATCCCAAAAGAATGTAGACCTATTAAAATAAATTGATAGTAAATCTATGTAAAAATATTACAAAAACATTTATATCTACAAATCAAATTCATAATTCTACCTATTTATTTAGATAAAAACAGGTTTTAAACATGTAACACTACTACCGGAAATTATAAAAAATATTCTAGAATGCTCCTTACTTTTTCTATCCATCAATTTTCCAAACCCACTTAGCTTTCTGTTTTGCTGTCGAAACAGGGGTCCTACCACATTAATTTGCCTGGGAACCTGTGATCAGGGTAAGGTGGCCACACCTGCACCATGGTATTTATTCTAACGTATGTGTACTTGCAAAATTATAGTATGATTTTGATATTCTGTTTGGAATTACTTATCTTTTGTGTTAAAGTAGACAAGTTTTAATGCAGCACATATTACTTTTTTTATTATGTTTCCCAATTAAAAAAACACTAAGATACAGGTCACTGACACTGATACATGTTCATTTAAAACTTTCTTATTTACAATTATAGTGCTGCACAACTTTACAAAATGTGCAAGTCTTGCATTCTCATCCCTGATTTGGAATTTTGTGGCAATAGCTGAGAGTTAACTGAAGTGAAGACAAATGTAAAACGTAGTGTTTCCAAAACTGTAATACATAAATTCATTAGTAAAACAGAGCCTTTTATACTCTCTGTGGCCTGGCAAAAATATTCAGTTGGGTGATGGTGAGATCACTTAAGTGGTGTTTTTACAAGTTATCTACATTCGTTTAGGGTTTCAGTATTGATTTAAAATATTTAATACCTTTTAACATATGAAACCCATGATTTATATAGACAATTACCTTGAGAATCTGTGATTAACAATCTTCTGCCTCTTAATGCTGTAATAAAAATGACTGTCATTTTAGGGGTATTTTATGTTTTTTGAATATGGCAAATGATTGTAATTTTAAGGTTTTTGGTTGGCACCATCTGCTGTTGTTCTTTTTTGTCATGTTTTTACAATTGTTTTTGCAGTTTATCATTTTTGTGTTTATTTTTTGAATAGTTTTTATTATATAAAACTACCTGAATTGCCAAATAAAACTACATTTATATGTAAAACTGGTATGATTCATTAAAAAGTGAATATCTTTGTTTTTTATAGTGACAGATAAAATCTGTTAAATAAAGAAAATGTTAAATTGCAGTTCAACACTGTTTTTATACAAGAAGATATCAGTTATTTGGAATAACATTAAAATACTGTGAAATTTGACAAATGTTTCTGTAACAATGTATTTGTTTTTATACAGGGTAGGAAAAAGGTGCACAAACATATGAAATCATTCTTATTACTTTTACGTCTGATAAAATGGCTATGATCACTGATTGAAAAGTGATGAAGATATAACATCGCAATGGGGAAATATGGGAGTGTATGGGCATTTATGCTGTATATACAGTATATCTAAAATATATTTTTTGAATGCACTGATTGGGCAGAGATCAGAATAAAGAATATGAATTAGGTCTCCTCAAGTGCTGTTTGTATTTACTGGCTTGTGCATTTACATGAGTGGAGCAGCTTATTTTCAATATTGTCATGTCATGTCATTTTTCCACCCATTTAATCCAGACCAGGGTTTCAGGAGCCTATCCCAGCTAGTATAGGGCACAAGGCAAGAATAGACCCTGGATAGGGCATCTGTCCATCGCAGGGCAAACACACACACAGTGTGGCCAATTTAGCAACACCAGTTTGCCTAACCTACATGTCTTCAGACAGTGGAAGGCAACAAAATCACCCATAGTATATTCACGCTAACACAGGGAGAACATGCAAAATCCATGCAGGGAGGACCAAAAACGTGAAATTCTGTCTCTTTACTGTGAGACAGCAGCGCTACCACTGCACCACTGTGCTGCCCCGTTTTTAGTCTTCAAATTAATAGTTAAAGTTTCTTTAAAAGAGTGCACCAGTTCTCATTTCACCAGATGTCTGTTTTAGTTATGCAATGCTAGTATAAATCCCTAAGCTTAATTTTGCATAGGAAATTGTCTTTTTCTAAAGCGAAAGTCACATTTTATTAAAGAAAGAGAAACAAGAGATACTAGAAGTGTCAGGCACATCACCTATTAAACTACTTATAGAAAAAGTGCAAAAGGCAGTTTCTGCATTTGATATACAATATATAATGTGAGGAGTGCATTAAAATACATAAAATGCCCTCAACAAATTTAGTGAGACTACATTTATACTATATATTCAAAATCCTTTACTATTAAAATCATTAAGCTACTTGCAAGCAGCATAATTCAACCGCAAGGAAAATATTGCTAAATTCCCCCTTCCTTTACTAAATTGATTTTAATTAAATCCCAGTGGTCATTAATACAAACAACGTTCATTTAATTTTCCTTTTACTAATGCAAGATAATAAGTGAAAGGGACAGCCATGAGCTTAAATGAAACATATGGTGCATTGTGGTAAAAGAGCTGTTGCCATGTACTGAATGTGTTTATTAAAAGTAAACCAGGGAAGCTCAAATGTTCAGTAGGTGCAGAAGTGAAGCATATAGCATGCGGTTATTACAGTGTGGCTGCTGCATATTCACCAGAAGAAAAATAAAAGCGAAGCACACAGCTAGTGGAGATTTCTGCACTGCTCTAAATTACTAAAAAGTGAAGCAGATTGTTTTTAGAAAACTGTGCTTACATTACCTTTAGTGGGGCTTATTCATCCGCTTTCTTGTTTTCATTTACTGTTGGATTCTGAGACTCTTCCTGATTTCTGTTTCTTTTCAGACAGATGTGTTTCTGTATAAACTAGCTAAATAATCAACCTAGTCCTCATGTATTTTATTTGATACGTGGGTTGCCCATTTGGTCTGGTGTAATAATGCGCACCCAATCCCTTTCCCTCATGGTGGCCTTTTCCTCTTCAGATAGAGCCATCTCATTTCACCACTTCCTCTAGGCGTCATTCATCAAACTGACCACTCTTATAGTTGAAGTGTTTTGCTGGGAAAATGCAGTGGTGGTTGCTACCACATTGGTCTAGTTTAGTGACTCAAGCCTGGTTTTGTCTGGGCTTTAGCTTCCCAATATTTCATGTGGATTGATTATTATTTTCACTCATCCATTGCCCACCATTCAAAGTTATCAGTGATTAGCATTACGGCTGTTAATCCTAGAGCGGGTGCAAGAAAGTCACTACCATGCCGCTCTTGGTGACATATAATGCTGGACAACAGAATAGGCCCATAAGACCAATTTTCTTATTTTTAGAGCCTTATTTGATATTTTTGTTATCATTTTTGATTTTTTTTTACCCTTCTAATTTTTTACCCTTCTTCTACATGATTTGTCTATTTTAAATTTTTTCTTCTTAACCATAACAACCAGTTGAATACACAGGCACGTTCCTTTTATAAAGGTGGATTGTGTTTTTCACCATGAGAGAGGTGGTACAGGATGGCCCTAAGTGCCTGGTTTACATAGAACATAAAATGTTGTTTTCAAAAAGAGCAATTACAATTCTATTTCAAGGTTTTCAGTAAGTTTATATAGTCAGCTGATGGCTAAGTTGTCCTAATATTTTTTTCACACACATCAGATGCACACAAACCTCGTGGACACTATGACTCTTTGCTTATATGATTCACTGTTTAACTGAAATAATTCTGTGGGTTCAACTTTAATAATACCTTTGAGAAATTTGTAGATCTGGATTAGTTCCCCACATAGCCTTATCTGTCCAAACTCTTTCATGTTGGTTCCCTTAATCTTTCAGATTAGGACAAGTCTTTTGGTCTAAAGAAGCTTCTAATTACGTTTTTTTTTTGTAACATTGTGATCACAACTGATCACATTATTGCAAAAGTGGACTCTTTAGAACACAGTAGAGTTTCAGTGAAATATCATAATAATTTACATTCATATTTCATGATTAAAATGTTTTCAAAGTGCCCAAACATTGCATTAGCTTTGAAATGTATGTATATGCATGGGCCAAATAATGAATGAATGACATTTAAAATCTGAATCCTGAATCAGAATTTGCTTTCTATAAGGTAGTGTCACCTTCTTTTTATTCCTAATTATTTGCTAGGGTGTAATTATGAAAGAAAATCTTTAATCATGACCTGGATACAAATCCAGGAAAGGGTACTGTAAAGTCCAGTGCTGGATGAAAGCAAAGAATGATAGGGAATATCAATTTAATGAAAGACTACTAGACATTAGTGTTCTGAAAATAACAAAAGTGACTTGTGCATTCTGCTTTTAATTTAAGAGCACCCATAACTCGTTTTCATCCTTGAATTTACTGCCACTTTTTCTTTCATCCATGTGACATTTGTTCTAAAATAGGGAAATGGGTGTCAAACAGGTGATCAGTGCCAACCATGAAAATCTATGCAATTTTAACATTTATTTTCAATATGCTTGTTTGTCCTTGAATTGATATCTAGTAAAGGATGCCTTTTTGACTAGAGGAGGGTCATGGTTTTTGTTTTTACCAAAAATGTTGTCTTCTTGCCGCTAGAGGCCCCAGCTGACTTTGAACATTTTCATCCAAATTTAGTACTTTTGCCTGAAAAAGTACCTGACCCAAGAGTCACATAAAGGATTATTTATTTTATAATAATTTATCCATAAAATGGTTTAAAACAGAGATCTGTATTTATGTTTACATATGTATTGTGAAGTGTTTGATTTCAGGTGTTAGCTATTGTAGGTAGCTCATGGGATGGATGGGCATCCCGGCAAGGAGATGGAAAGATCCCTTACCTGGGTGGGAGGCCCCGAGTAGACAGAAAGGCATCCAGGCAGAGAGAGAGAAGGATGTCATACCTGGACAAAGCTCCCCAAATGCATGAATGAACATCCCAACAAATAGAGAAGATGGTTCCTTATCCAGGCGGGAAGCCTCAGATGAAGGGACAGGCTTCCCTACCAAAACTATGTGTAGCACCATCCTTGGCCAGGACAAAACAGGAGGTGAGGGAAGGACTGTGTATGGGAGATGTTTATTCCTCCCATTTGGTAGATGGTAGCATCCCTCGATATCGGCACCCATTTGTGAACCAGCAGGAAATGCCAAGGATTGCAGTCTGGCAGCGCAGCCCACCTGGTGTCTGTGGATACCGCAGGACGGCAATGCAGATACAGGTACTCCCTGTTATGTGGGACTTCCATGTAACCTTGAAGTACTTCCAACAGGCAGCAGTCCTGGCACCGGAAGTACTTCTGTGTCCTCAATAAAAGGGACCGTGCTGCCTTATCTAGGTGAGTTGGAGCTGGGAGGAAGGAAGGCAACACTCGACTGGAGGAAAGCAGTGCCATGGTGAGAAAGAGAGGAAGGAGAGACGACTTGTGGTTTTTTGCTTGTGTATTAAACATCCTTTATTTGATCCTGGGACTGTCTTTGTATGTTCGTGTTTGGTGTTTGGGCTGTCTGACGCTCCCTTGCCTTCACACTATTTAATCAAGATATTAATTACTAAATATCAGTGTCAGTCACTTTATGTATTAGTTATTAACCTAGAGATCTTTGAACTTCTCAAAGACAGCTTTATGCAGCAAGTTCAAGTGTTAAAAAAAGGAAATCTGAATGTGTTTATTCTTAACTTGTACAGTGCCTATAAAGAATATACTCTCCCTTGGAACTTTTTATATTTTATTGTTATACAATATTTAATCACAGTGGGTTTAATCTGACATTTTTGTCACTGATCAACAGAAAAAGACTTGTTAATGTCAAAGTGAAAGCAGATCTCAGCAAATTGATCTAAATTAATTACAAATATAGAACACAATACAACAGAACTTCCATATCCACAGGTGTTCCTTCTGAAGACCTCCCGCTGATGCCTGAGACCGCGGATAGCAGCGAACCCTATATATAAGTTGTTTTTCGTTTACATACATACCTATGACAAAGTTAAATTGATAAATTATGTGCAATAAAACGTCTTTCTCTTGTGAATGAATGTTATTCTGATATTTTTGTTTAATCTTCAAGAGATGAAAGTGCAATGAAAAATGTCTTTTACACACATTTTTACATTTCTTTCTTAAAAAAGCATTGTGGGTACTCACCACCTTCTCTGTTCTTCATTGTTTTCACTGATGGGATGCACTTCAGGCTTCTCTTAGGCTTTAAAGAACTGCCAGCATCCCTATATATATAACAAAAACATGGAATAGTCAGAGGTGATTGTCTTGAAGACCTTATAGACCATGAGGTTTTCAGGACAAAATAGCTCTGTGAGATATTAGGGAGCCAGACTGTGCAGAACTTTGTAAACTAAGAGCAAAATCTTAAACTGAATTCTGTACCCCACAGGAAGCAAAAGGAGCATGTCTAAAAACAATGCAATACAATGCTTCTTCTTAGTAGCAGTGAGCATCCTAGCAGCTGTGTTCTGCACTTTCATAACCACCATAATGCAGACAGATTAACATTTAAGTAAAGTTCATTGTAATAATCTGAAAGTAATAACAGCATGAATGTCTCTTAGTCCTGCAAAGAGAGAGATGACTTGAGCTTAGAAATTATGATAATAAAAACTGTTCCTGAAAACTGCATTTATCTGATTGACAAATTTGAGCTCCAATTCAAGAAAAAAAAAATAGACTCTTAACAACCGAGTTGGGTATAATACTTACAATGCCTAAATATACATTCTTGACTTTATCAATATTACCAAAACAATCAGCTCACTTTTGTTTTCATTAAGCTGAAGAAAGCCCTCTGCCATTAGGCTTTGATCTCATTAAAACACTCAGTAACAGACTGAGTAAATGTACATTTTTTAAACAGTGGCTTTGCCACTCTAACATAAAGCTCCGACTGGTGAAGCACCTGGGCATCAGCTATTGTGTTCACAGTCTATCCAATCTTAGTCTCTGTAGCTTGTAACTTCAGCAAAGTTATCTTCTGCTGGCCTCTCTCATCTTTTTGTATGATCATTTCGTTTTTGTGGATGACATGCTCTACACAGATTTAAACCTCTGCCATACTCTTTCTATTTCTTTAAGGGATATTCAGTGGCTTGGATATTTTCTTGTCTCCATTCCCTGACTTGTGATTTTCAAACACCATTTTATTAAGTTCATTGCACTGTTGTTTTGCCATTATTGTGTAAGTTAGGACATTATACTGACTGACTGACTAAAAGTTGGACTTTTCAGATAAGGTGCATTTATACTACAATCAAGTGAAACCCCTTGACTACAAAGAGGTCATCTCGATTGAACTAATTTTGTGACATCTAAAACCAACTGGCTGCAGCAGTAATGATTTAGGTGTTTAATCAGTTGTGACGCATGGGCGCCTGAGAATCTCCCTATTGATGCTTGCAATACCACTCCCGGGTAAGAGGGGGTACCAATGCTATCTGTATTGTTTCTTTTTCCTTTTGTAGTGCCAAGAAACTGCCCAGTGAGGACAAATGAGCCCCTCCCAGAAACTATGACTCTTGCAGGTCACACCAACATCCCCAGAAGGAATGGGGTCGGACGACAAGCAGTCCTCCTGCTTGTTGGATGGTCCTGAACTTGACCAGATTGCAGTTAGCATGCCTCTTTACTGTTCTTGTGCCACCGAGCACCTATTTTAGTTATTTTGTTTGGACTTTGACATTAAATGGGATGGCCTGGTTGGTCCTCCACATTTTCATAAGGACTCCTCTGCTCTTTTGCCCCTTCACACAGTATAAAAGGGTGAATCCTTACGTGATCAATTATTTTGTGTTTTATATTTGTAATTAACTTAGATAATTTTGCAGATATCTGGTTTCACTTTGACTTTATAGAGTCTTTTTCGTTTGATCAATATCATAAAAGCCAAATTAAATCCACTGTGATTCAGTTTTGTATAACACTAAAGTATGAAAACTTCCAAGGGGTAAATACTTTTTATAGGCACTGCACTGTATATGCCATGTTTTGCAGTGCAGTCAGATTTAATATATACAGTAAGCAACAATATGTATTTGATTTTTTTAATCATTCTCATATATCAGCTCTGCAGGATTTTCCAAGTAACAGCAAATAGCTCAGGGGTATAGATGCCAGACTTGACATTTTTTTTAATCAAAAGTACCCATCCTGGTGAAGTCTGGGGAAAAAAATGAGTGATTTTTCTAATACCAAAACTTGAGATTTGTCTAGTTTTGGAAAATTGCCTCTCCTGTTGGTATAGCAATAGACCCTAGCCTGGCAAAACAGTGACACGGGTAAAACAAGTAGGAAAAAGGATAAACATTAAGAGCTTGATCTGAAATTGTCTGTGGAAAAGTGCCCACTACAAGAATAGTACAAGGAAGTAGCTGTCTGGGAGCAGTGGGCTTCTCGTAATATGTTTATGTGGAGAACTCATATTTTTCCAGTTAAACAGGTCAACAAAGACAGATATCAGACTTTTAAAAATGGGGATCCACAGACAACCCTGAGGTGGGCTGGCAGCCTGCCTTGCGCCCTGTGCTGGCTGGGATTGGCTCCAGCAGACCCCCGTGACCCTGTATTAGGATATAGCGGGTTGGATAATGGATGGATGGATGGATGGATGGATGGATCCACAGACATCCCAATGTGGATGTGCTTTATTTCAAATAAGCAGAGCACTAGACTTTTCAAAAATGTTAGGAGAGATAAGCTGGAGACAATAAGGATTTCCCTTGACCACAATCTGCAAAGCAGTGACCATCCACAAAGGATGGGGGGAGTCCTGTGTTTCAAGTTAAGGAAACGTTGAGGGCAGGACAGCAGCAGTAAAGGGAGATATGGTGCATCAAAAGGGTGCTCAATGGAGAGGGATTCATGACCTGTTAGGACGCATTCCTGCCCCTGCAATAGGTTTCATAAAGGTCCCTGAAATAAGTCCAAAATGGAGGATAATGATACCTTCTAGCCAAAATCTCTTCAAAGTCAGAGTCAGGAGGAGACAAACATTACAACAGAACACAGTGCCTGTTGTAGTGCTGTTGAGTCCCAGTCTTGGTCTGATCTCTGTCTGGGTGAAGTCTACATGTTCTGTCTCCTTCTTTGTGAGCTTTGAAAAGATACTCCAGTTGTCTTTCCACATGCTACAGACATATGTTTTAGATACATCCTGGAACTCCGTACTGGCCAGATATGGGTGTGTTCGTGGATGTGTCTGGTAATAAATTGCTGCCTGATTCTGTGGAGATAACACCAAAAATTCCATTCTACTACAGTATTGTACATCACCATTTTACATTTTTTAAGCCCCATTGAGCCTGAGTGATTGCGAAATGCTGTCGTGAAGAAAAAAGCCTGCCGAGTGAAAAAAATGAGAGGAGCAGCCTAGCCAGGATGTACACAAAGTCTTGCTAAAATTTAACACAGGTCTGTTGCTCTGATCTCCAAGTGAGACCACCCTCACTCACTACTTATTTAAATGTATTCTTGTCAAAGTGGGCTATATAGTGCCTTTTGAATCTATTTCTCTGTTAAATATATTATGAGATTTTTCAAATTAGAAGGAGAGAATTTTCAGGCAACAGTAATTACATATTGCATGCTGATTAGTTCATGACATTAAGAATTTCAGCAGTACTCAAGACAATAATGACCCCTTAAGCCTGTATTTGTTACAAATGTAACACATACAGATTAAGGGACCTGATTACAGTCACACGTGGGAATTGAACTGGCAACCTTAGACATTAAAGTCACATGTCTTGGCCACCACACCGCATTGCCTGCTTATATCTGTTTTCACCATATGAAGACAGAGTGAGGCGGGAGGCCAAGTACTCCTTGGCAGCGACATTGTCTAGTGCATTAGTGTGCTGTTGAGTGATCCCAATGAGACAGTGCTTAGTGCGTTTAGCTCTGAAATTCCTTACTGCAGCTGCCTAATTTGGTAGAACAACCTGTCCCACGTCGGATTAGGGTGTTACGATTTATCTGTAGTCACATGAATCACTCTGTGTAGAGTGGGAGTCTTAACTGTGTAACGTCTGCCCTGATGATAATGTAGGTTTGTTAAAGTTAAGAAGTTATAAATGTGGGCCATATTTATCTATCTGACCATGGAAGTGCTTAAATTCACAATAGTAAATAATTCAAGCTTTTGTTTTAAATTAAAATATTCAGTCAACAAAAGGTGTATGCATAACGGTAAACTTGCCCAAAATGCAGGTATAAGAGTGAGTGAGGCATCCGATGTTCTGGGTACACTTCCAGGGTTGATTCCTGCCATGCACCCAAAAGTGTTGTACTATATAGTATAATAATGTGGCAATACGTCATTGCTTCAGTACTTCATACAACATTACTGTATTTGAGTATATTTTGAGAATATTTCCACTTGAGTATAACATTTTATGTCTACTGTTACTTTTACTTCACTACATTTTTAAATGTAAATGGCTAATTTTATTGTGATATATGTAGGAAGATACATTTGTTCTTGCAATATTAAACCAGAAAATGAAAGGGTCACATAAATACTAAGAATCTTTTACTCAGTGAGGTATCTATAATATTGGTTTCCCCAACATCTCCCATATATATTCAGTATGCAAAGAAGCAGGGGCAATTTTCAAATGTGTGTCACTGTCGCTAACATTTGATCATCTACGTAGTCTCTCAAAGTACAGCGTACTGCAGAATGTGGCGGGCCTGGATGTTTGGGGTGAGGTTGGACATAGGAGACACACAATCCCAGTCTCAGTGGTTTCCAGTGCTGATGCTGCTGCATTCAGATAGTACCCTCAATGGTAGACTGCCAAGCATTGCTGGGTTTATCCACAAGTTCAGAGAAGTGTGCTTGTGCGTTCATGTGCAGTGTTTCACTCACCTTGTCACATGTTTTGTTCACTTGTCTTCCTGCATTATCCAGGACAATAGGCTCCAAAATAGATCATGAAGTAGTTGGAGAAGCCCAATAAACACAGAAAGACCATTCCTTTCAGTGTGAAAGTAGATGTGATAAAGTCTAGGTGAAATACTTTTTTGAACATTAATTAACAAGGGGCAATGACTTATCAGGGTTGTTTTGATGACTAATATTATTATTGAACTAAATCTGTCAATTTTTCATGTAGTTCAGTGTTATGAAGATCATTTTTGTCCAGAGTTGGATGTTTTTCATTTAAATTATTGTAATTAGGTGTTCACATTCCAAAAAATCATTTTAAGTAGGTATTTTCAAGAATGTCTTAGCTCAGATTAGCTCCTGCATGCCTCTTCTATTAGCACCTACCCCTCTGAATTAAGATGTTATCATTAAGATGTCCGCTCACACTGAATGTCACTGCTTCAAATTGCAGGTTCTTAGCACATGCTTTAGTGATAGTAATACAATTCACATGCAAAAAGAAGATAGACTTAATTATATTAAGTTTATAAGACCTTTTTCTTTACTACATATAAAATACTGAGCGATCCCACATTCACTTGTATTTGATATTTAAGTACAATTAATAGCAGATACTTTAAAACTTCTACTTGAGTAGTTTGCTTACACTTGAGTCACTTTTCAGAAAAGAAAAATTGACTTTTGCTCAAATATGGCTGTTGGGTATGGCACCCAAAGTCAATGTGGTAGATTTTGTGTCCTTTATTGCCCTATAACTGAAACTGCACAGGTGCAGTGAATGGATAGATGTATTCCATAGACATGTTTACAGTATTTGAATTTCTTTATTCTGCTGTACTTACCTTTTTTCTTTGCATATCTCTCATACTTTTCCTGGGTAGTTAAAAAGATACATGAAAGAAAACTGGATCCTACTGAAATGAGGATGCAGAGATGAATTTGAAAAGTAACAAAGCTTGATAAGATCAGGAACGAGAGAGTCGGAGGTACATTTAAAATTGGGGAAATCTTAAAGAAAATATTAGGAAAGAAGATTGACGTGGTACAGACATGTCATGAGAAAAGAGTTAAAAATGTGGGGAGTGGAATCATGGATATGGAGGTGACACAATGGAGGAGAAGTGGATGGCCAAGGAGAAAGGATGGGCTGTGTAAAGAGAAAGTGATGTCAGGAGAGAAAATGTACAACAGAAGAGAATCGAGAAGGTTGGTCAAATACCGACATGAAAGTTAGAAAAGCTTTAGAAAAAGAAGTACTTAATAGTCATCCATCCATCCATTTTCCAACCCGCTGAATCCGAACACAGGGTCACGGGGGTCTGCAGTACTTAATATTATTGTCTATAAATCTATTTCTACTGTATATAGTATTTATTTTCATTCAGCGTGCCTGCAAACATACCAGATTAGACGTGGAAGTCTAAGCCTGTGTTTCATCGCCTAGTTGGTCCTATTTTACAAAGACTGTTTAGACAAATCTGTTAATATTTGTCCATTTAGTGAACTTGTGTACTGCACTGGCCTTCCATCCAGTAAGTGGTCCTTTTTATAGCCCAGTGCTATCAGGATGGTTTGTGGTTTACCACAGCCCAGCCCTGGACATATGGTTTGGGATGTATAACAGGAAGAGTTACAGTTTTGATTAAGAATAGTTTGGGTAACTGGGGGAAGGAAAACACATTTTCTTTTGTTTTCTAAAGTTAAAGCAAAGGTTTGTCCTGAAGTTCTTTGCCAGCTAGTCACCATGGTTGTGTCTCATTTGCAACCAACTGCAGACACCACTGCTATTACACATCAGCTGTTGCTGATTTGAACGCTGCTTTGACAAACCTTATTATGATCTCTTTGACTTACGGCAACATTTGACATATGCAAAAAGAACAAAACTGTTTTGTGAAACAAGAATTACTTTATGGTTTTCATTAAATTTGACAGTAAGAAAGTCACACAGGGGTATTTTTAAAATTGGGAACATTCCAATGTGCATTTTTATTAGTGAGTGAACGAAATGGACGGCTAAGTCTCCTAGATGCTCATAAATTATTCATTAATTTAAAATCAGATTTGGGATTCCATTGCAAATCCAAATTATGTCATCTGAATATTAATTACAATGTGTCTCTTTTCATTTTATTCTTATTATACTGTGGGTTTGATAATGGTTAACCGTACATTTTGAGGTAGCTTACACACTTCCACATAATTAAGTCCACATATACGCATTCATTAAACTCAAAAGTCATCAGAAGAATAGTAAAACAATGAGCAAAAGTAAAATAAAATTTTTGACTGACCATCTCCAAAACTTTTGTATTTTCTTTACTTTCTAAAGAAGCTGCACAAAACTTACCATAAATAATCAATCATACTTAACTATTATTAAAACAACCAACAGCTTTCTTACAGAGTGCTTTATAAGCAGAGAAATATTTTATAGAGAGATATGTTTCAATATGGAGAGCTTCAACCTCTGAAGATATTGAACAGAAAGGTTTTTGGATTACTCCATTGTTTCCGGAAGATGTGGCAGCTCTTATTTCGTTTATTTTTTCTATTTAGGTAGTGCAGGGCATCTTGTCCAATTATGTTCAGCTCTTTTGATATATTTTTATACAATGTGATTGCACAGACCAATCATTAAAGTCAATTGTTATTTTTCAGGAATGATGCAATTGCAATTGACAGCATAGCCTTACAACAGAAATGTAGAAAAGTCTCAAAATGACAAATGACATTCTGTAGAGTGTAGCGCACGAGGGAATGCACAAGTCCAAAATAAATGAAGTGCTCCAAGCACGTTGTCCCATTTAATAATGGTGCTGGCGAAGCAAATGAAATGCATGACGGTGCAAGAAAGAAATAAATATTAGGCTGAAGGGTCTCCACAGATATGATAAAGTAGCTCTGAAGGGCGGTCAGCGCTTAGGTATGAGCTCCGTCCAGTGGTCTGCTCTTCCCAAAAAGAGATGCCACCTTCTGGTAGTGTCTCTGTCTTATAGTCCTCGAACCAAAATCAGTTGCCCTCATTGGGTGTCTTTTCAGAGCTGTGGGTGGACCAGAGACAATACTGTCAGCAACAGTGGCCCCTCGTGTCCCTCTGATGCATGCATGATAACGGTAATTGACCAAAGTATACTGTATTTAAGGCTGCAACTGAAATTTATGGAAAAAATTAAAGATAGTTATTAAAGATTATTACTTGTGATTTGATTAAATGAGTTTATGTAATGGAAGAACAATGAAGCAGTGGTATGCTCATCTGCCTCATAGCTCCAGGACACTCCTGGTCCAATCCTGGTCTAGTCACAGCTTGTGTGCAATTTATATGTCCTTCTCTTTTCTTTGTGGGTTTTTTTCTAGGTAATCGTGGGCTCCTTCCACATCCTAAAGATATGAACATGAGGGTAAACAGAGATTCTAAATTGGCCCCACCCAGAGTGGACTGAGAAAGTATTCAGACTCTTTACTATGACAATTGCGATTTGCCTCAGGTGCATCCCAAGCACAGATCTGGTGAAGGCTGCAAAAGTTCCTGCAACATTAAAGGTTCTCCAGAACACAGTTACCTTAATCATTCTAAAATGGACGAAATTTGAAGCGGCCATGGCTCTTACTAGAACTAGCCACCAGGCCATACTGAAAAATCATGAGAGAAATGGTCATGATAAGAGAGGTGACCAAGAATCCAATAGTCACACATGGCTGAGCTCCACAGAACATGTATGAAGATGGGAGAAGCTTCCAGAAGGATAGCCATCACTTCAACACTCCACTGATCTGGGCTTTGTGACAGAGTGTCCAGACAGAAGTCTCTTCTCAGTAAAAGACACTTGGAAGTCTATTGGGAGGTTGCAAAACAGCACCTAAAGGGCTCTCGGACTGTGAGAAACAAGATTCTCTGGTCTGATGAAAACAAGATTAGCTTCTTGTCTTGAGGAAGTCAGGCACCACTTGTCAACTGTGTAATACCATCCTAGGTGTATGAAGCTTGTCGTGTCATACCCAAGAAGCCTCCAGGCTGTAATCTCTGCCAAAGGTGCTTCAATGAATTACTAAGTAAAGGATTTGAATACTTGTGTCAATGTGATAATTCAATTTTTATATTTTTAATAAAATTGCAAAAACTTCTAAAATCCTATTTTTGTTTTTGTCTGCTCCATGGAATAAGGGCCAAAGAAATAGGATGCTACATTAGAGTTTCCAAAAGAATGATCATGCAAAGATTGTGAGCATTTGGTCTCAGGTATTTCTTTGGCCTTTATTCCATGAAGCAGATATGTCTTCATCACTTCTATGGTAATGTTCAGCTGAGGCTGACCTGATGCTGCGTGGGTTGCCGTGTCCACTGATGCCACTGATGTACAACATCATGTAAATTCTGCCATCCAACATCATTTACCTCCGTGTTTGTGAAAACCTTTACATCTCCAAGCCTAAAATCACTTCACATCTAAGTAATATAAAACTTTCATCCTCACAATCTGCCAACTCCATTAATTCTCTTGCCGTTTCTTGCACACCACTTTCCATCTGTCAATATCTTCCAAAAATGATTTTGTCACATGTTGAAGTCTTATCCCTGCCCATTAACCCACACTATTTGCACGTTGAGAACTTTAATATGAAAATGCAAACTGGAAATATGAAAAATCAATAAGCAGCAGGTGGCGCCAGTGCTTATTTGTGTTTTACTTTTCATTTTTGAAGCTTCATTGTGGTTCAGGCTGAAAATGAAATAGTTATTGGAGTTATGGAGTTATTTCTTTTTAATTTTTGAATCATTATTCCACGCAGACTTCAAATGGGGGTATGTCATTTTAATTTAAATTTTTTGTAGCATTCTTGCACGTAGTCTTTGAAAATAAAATTTGAAATGGGGTTATTTAATTTTAATTCTAATTTTTTGCTTCATTTTGTGTGCAAACACAAGGTCCTGCTTATTTTTCTTTTGCTGTTCAGCTTAAATCCCAATAAATTTGATTTGTATTTAAAATTAGGTTTTGATGCTGCATTTTAACTAGTAATTTACCCTGTATTTTTTCCCTATTTATTCAAAATCGCTTTTTGAAACTCAGGTTTGCAGGAGGGCTCAAACCTGTCCTGGTAGCATCTTCCGTAAGGCAGGAACCAGCCCTGGAGAAGGTGTCAGTCCAGAACATGATCCACTCATGCACTCACCCACTCCCACACTCAGACAGGGTCACTTTGGAGTCACAGTTAAGCTAACGTGAGTGCATTTGAGTATGTGGGGAAAGCCCATAGAGACACGGGGAGAACATGAAAGGTCAATATGGATAGTAGCTGGGCACAGAATTCACATACGGGATGAAGGATCCATTAGGCAACACCCTATATTAAGCTTATTTTAATTTAGATTTCAATTTACATTCTTTTTAAGCTCCAGTTTGATTAGATTCCAACTGAGTACTGTATATGGTGATCACAATCTGATTCCAAATATAATATAGAATATTCCTATTCCAAGATTACCATTAGCATTCATTTTATGACTCATACCTGGTAAATTTTACTCAGACCCTACTTTTGATTTTCCAGTCCAGTATTTAAACTGTTTTTTGCCCTTGCTAAATTAATCCAAAATCTTTATTGCCAGAAATATCTAATGGAAAAAAATATATTGTAATATATATACAATATAATATTTTACAATATATTGTAAAAGTGTAACATCCACACAGAAAGAATCACTATTATAAAACAGTGGTTCTACATAGAGAAGATATTTTTGAATCAAGTTAATGCAATATAAAGTTCAGTTTTGGCTTGTGGCACTTTCTCCTTTCTTTCTGTATGCTGTGAATAATTACAATTTCAACAGAGATTACTTTACAAAATTATTAAAAAATATTTTACTTTGTGTACTGTATTTCTCTTCATTAAATGCAGGCACAGAGCTCAATGACAAGTTGTCAGGTAAAATGCAATTACAAGCTTTACCAATTACATAATGAGTACATAAAGACACTAAGTACTTTGAAGCCAGAGGAGAGGAAATGACAACCGTTCCTTAATAAACTCATATATTGAAACGAACCACTTATTTTTCTCTTTTTCATTGCTCAGTTAGCTACCAGTAGAAGATGATTACATTTCTATGTGAAATACCGAGGTGAGTTAATGTTTCCTGAATACATTGCTTTGTGGAATTTTCAGAAAGGGTGCACAAGTAAATCTATGGAGTTTGGTAGAAGGTTAACTTTCAGGTTATTTTACTTAAGCCAGTGGGGTCAGAAGTTCAATTACTACTGAGCAAAAACCATATGTACAGTAAAGGGAGGACAAAGAATGAGATTAGGGCATGGTTGTATTAACATGCTTAACATTGTATTTCACATAAAGTACTTCAAAGGTCTTCTCCATCAAAATGCAAATTTTAAGCATAACAAAATGGCCAGAAGGATTCTAAAGGAATCCTGCCGTTTTGCTGTTGTTAATTATGCCATTTCATGGCAATGCTTATTGAGAAACAAGGGCTAAATTACATTAGGTATCTTTTAACATGAATATTTTTGGAAGTGGTTTCTATTTTTTATATTATACAAAACAACCACACTATCTTCTTTGTTTTTAAATATAGAGTATGTATGTTTCTTAATTAAATCAAATCATTTAAATAAGGAAAACTGTAGTTAGTGATTTACCCATTTAGTCTTTTTAAGTTTTTTAAACTTAAGTATAATTGTATGCAGGGTTTGGCATTTCATTTTGAAATTCTAACATGAGAAAGGTTTTTTTTTTTGGATTGTCTACCTGGTTCCTCTATAGGATTGAGATGTTTTCAAATTATCCAAAAGAAAAAAAAATCTTTGTACCATAACACATTACCAACAGTTGCAAGTCTTGCTAGTAACTGAGTATCAGAATGTTTGGCTTTGTGTGTGGAATTGTACAAAGGAGCACAGATAAAGAACAAGCTATTCTTTGCTCTCCGCAAATTCAACAGGAACACCATAACTTCTTTTAAAGTTGTGATTTGAATGCCACTGGACCCCATGACCCTGCCCATCACCTAGTCCATGCAGAGTAGGATCAAGAACACACCCCTGACAAACCCCAGAATCAACTGGGAAAAATGCAGAGGTTCTGCCTCCACTCTGCACACTATTCACAGTACAGGGCAATTCAATCAACTGAGACAAACAGCATACAAAAATTGACAAAGGCTGCAAAGAAACTCTGCCAATATTCACATTTCCGCTTGATGAGCATTATGTCCATCAAATCTTCCATAAAGTTTATGAACCTGCTTTTTCCTTAATTGGTTCATTACAGGTGCATAGGTGTAGTATAGCAGGGTTTCTTAAACATTTTTTCCCATGACCCAATCTTGCCCTTCTTAATGTCTTCAATACCCAGTCCACGGTGACCATCAGATCAGGGGGTGGCTTCACTCATGATGAATCACCTCTGACAGATACCATGCCCCATTTGGAGAATCACCACTGACAGTCATAGCCGAGCAATGTCAATTGCTTAAACATCTCACAGCAACCCATCGCAAGACACTTTGCACACCATGCATGACCCATAGTTTAAGAAACTGTGGTATATAGGATCATTGTAGCCATGTGTAAACGATATGGACACATTTTACATTTCCATAAACCAATTTGTGTATTATCATAAAGAAAAAGCAAATAACCATAGGAAGTATAGAGTAACCAAAATAAGATCATATGAGGAAGAGTGAGCAAACAGACTGGTTTGCTTCTTAATAGCTCTAGTTACTTATCGTAGTAGGCAATTAAAGTTTTCAAAAGGAAAGACATTGGGCCCAGTATTGCACCAGGTTCTTTTCATGTTACTTGCATGCATCATTTGTCTTGGTTGTCAGTATAAATGTTTAGGCGTGACGACACATTGATCCTTATTATGCCATTTATCATAAGGTGGCCCTCCATTCCTGTGGTTATATATTATCCCCTAGAGTTTTTGGAATTAGAAGTGCTTAAAAGCCACAATCTGTGTTTACTTATCTCCTCTTTTATCTTTTGTGTACTGACTAGGACATTTGTTTTTAGCTAATTACATTTCCCCCTGTTCTTATCAGAGCAAACCTTATATTGAAAATTGCAAGCACTATGTTCTAAATTTCTCTATACTGCATCCAACAATTGCATTTGTGGTTTAGTTGTAACAGTTTGGAGTAAGCAGGGACCTTTGTAGGCATTTAATCATTTTCTGTACTACTGCTTTTGGATCTGAAAAGCACAGGAAGTTGCTGGATGGCCATAAGTCACAAGTTTCAAAGCAGAGTTTTGCAGAGCTTACCAAACTCATGCTGTACATTTGTTAGGTTGGAGAGGCCACTTTGCTAAGTGTGTATGCATGATAGCAGGATATGTCATGTGATTTTTTTAAATGTTAGTTAATCATTTGCCTTTTTTGAAATGTTTTTTGAATCCTATAATTGTAGCTCTTTGCCCTTCTAATTTTGTTATATTTAACACTGCATGATACTTTTTTTTTTTTACAAATACAGTTCTCAATTTTCTCTGTTAATAACATAATTTTAAAGACAAAACAATAACAAAATAGTTTTAAGGTATTCTTCAATACTATTTGTGAGCAATTTTGCCATGTCTCATTAACTTCCCATTATTTATTTTGAAAAACATCCCTAATTACTTGTGCTCTGATGGGATCATGCGCTTTGTGCTTTGCTCATTACATGGTGGTAGAGTAAACTGAGGAAAAAAACTGCTCTTTGAATTATTTTTTTGTTGATCTCAAAATCAAGGCAGTGGGACACTAAATGTGAAAGAAATAAAAAGCAAAGAACCTTGCAGCTGCCTGATATAAATTTAGTGCTAAAAGTCGCCTACTTGAAGCTACTTGCATTAATGAATATTGATAGATGTGGGATTAAAGTGATTTTGAATGGAATGCACCAAAGTGAAAATGTAGTTGATGTGTGATTGTTCTCAGCACATCATGTCTTATTCTTAGGTTTGTATCATGTGCTTCCTCGGGCCTGTTTAGTTTTCCATTTGAAAGTTAAGCAGTAATAATTGATATGAACAAACAAGAAGAAATGGTGAAAAGACTAAATCATCAAAATACATTGGACAGAAAATACAAAGTCTTAGTCTGAAGAGTAACAGGATGCTTTCAGGACTGATAGATAGTTCAAGGTGACCCATACATCATTGTTCAAATAGGACAATGATACTCAAAATGTACAGAATTTTAACTGAGCTTTTAACCTGATTGAAATCTACTCCACAAATAACAACAAAAACATTTTATAATGAGATTTTAGTTTGCACTTCTTTTTCAAAAACCTTCCTATCCAGCCTCTCTTTTGTCTTTATTTGCCACTGCCCTTAACCCAGCCCTAAGGCAAATTCCAGTATAGTTTTCTTCAGACAAAAAGGGCAGTCCATTTACTTGATATGGGTGTATATTTCCTTGCATGCTAACAGTGAGAGCTTCATGTTTCAAAGGTGCAATTTGTTTTTCCATCAAAATAAGCCATGGTGCACCTTCAGTTTGTATATTCAAAGACCACCTTGAAACCACTCCCATGCAAACATGACAAGACATCCAGCAAACATCTCTCAAGATGGAGAAGTTCCCTTTGAAAATGAGCTGTTGAGACTCAAAGTACACAGTAGAGCATGCTATTTTGGTTTTTTGGGTCTACATTGGCCTTTGATTGTTCTTGTAGGATCAGGTGACTGCCCCCGTTGTCGTGAACTAGGGGTTCCAAAGCACATAAATCCCAATAAGTTCCAAAAACACTTCCAAAAAATGCCCACTAGAAAGGGATATCACCATCAAACACCAGCTAGTAATAAGGGCAAGCGCCGAATTTTATAAAATAAAAAGTTTAGTTTCAAAGAATGCTCTTTAACAACAGTGAGTGAACAATGAATGAAATACAAGCAGCAAAGGAGTTATCCCAAAAATACTAAGGCTATCCAGTGCAGACAAGTCCCAGTACAGTAATTCAGAAATGTATTCAAACACAAAGCATGAAGGTAAAAAGTCCAAAGACACAAGCACAACACAAAACACAATTAAACTTGTCACTTCCAGGCATGTTTGAAATGAACCACTAGAAACTGTGGGAGATCCTACAGGGCAGAAAGTAGTTCCTGTGGGTGATTGGTGGGTGGCATCTTGGGGGACTACCCACAAAAAACATGGAATATAATAAAGGCAACCAATATACATAGACAAAACTAAAACTACTCAGGCCCCTTCTTCAGGCCTCGAAAGCTTGCATATTGTAATCTTTTTAGTTAGCCAATAAAGGTGTAATTTTGCTAGACTTCTCACTATTTGGCTAGTCTCAAAACTTGGCCTTCTGCATTTTTATTTATTTATTTATTTTAACATTTTATTTAATTTATTAAAAGCAAGTAACATTCTCTACAAGCAAGTCAAACTTGACAAAACTAAGTTCTACAACTAAGTTGTAGAAAGGTGCTGCCAAACAGTGAGTCTGATTATGTCTGCAGATCTGGTGACATTGAACAATGGCCAATGTTAGTAGGAGTCACGATCTAGTGAATGCTCAAGCTTTTAGAACTGAGCTGGTGTTGCTGAAAAAAGAAATTTGTTAAAGTTACTGATCAGTTCTACAAAATTAGCAGTCATTAACTAATTAAAGAAACACCACCTTTGATAGTATGAAAATGTGCTACGACAATAGTTAATTCCAAAAAAATTAACGGCCCTGCTGTAATAGTCCTGATGTGCACAGGAGCAGGCAGGGTTGCCATATACAGTACATGCCAGGTCCAGGGACAGAACCGTCCTTATGAGCCCCAGCTCAGTCTCAGCCTTACAATATAATGGTCATTTAACAAAGTGTTACTTAACAAAAGATTATCAATGTTAATTTTGTAACACGTCAAACCCATCCATCCATCCATCCATTTTCCAACCCGCAGAATCCGAACACAGGGTCACGGGGGTCTGCTGGAGCCAATCCCAGCCAACACAGGGCACAAGGCAGGAAACAATCCTGGGCAGGGTGCCAACCCACCGCAGGACACACACAAACACACCCAAACACCAAGCACACACTAGGGCCAATTTAGAACCGCCAATCCACCTAACCGGCATGTCTTTGGACTGTGGGAGGAAACCGGAGTGCCCGGAGGAAACCCACGCAGACACGGGGAGAACATGCAAACTCCACGCAGGGAGGACCCGGGAAGCGAACCCGGGTCCCCAGGTCTCCCAACTGCGAGGCAGCAGCGCTACCCACTGCGCCACCGTGCCGCCCTTGTATTCAATTCTGCCTATGGAAATCAATTACCTGCTGGACAATTCCTTAAACTGGGCAATGTTCTTTAGAACACCTGGAAGTGTATGGTTTAGAAAGGCCTGGGAAATCCCAAACCATTTCCAATTTCTTGTTCCAACGGTCTTATAGCACTAAAAACCCAGGGTGGATGGAGCTTATACTGTGCATATGTTGGGACAGCATGAGACCATTAATACTTTTTTTTTGCTTGTGTTTTGGACCAGTAAGTAGGGTCTAAAGAAGTTCTGTTGGCAACCAATCAAACATTCTTCTCTTTTCTTTCACAATCTTTAAGCACATGTGCTCTCCTGAAAGCTACATTTAGTATAGCGTTTAGCAGTGCCACTATGTAATATTTTTTTCTGTTTGGCAAGTTCTATAATTATAGTTAATCGGTCACATTTACCTACAACAATAATATTCATTAGAAGATTGATAAATTAGCTAAATGAAGTGCTGAAAGACTACAGTTATGGATCATAATTTTAGTCTGGTAATTAAAATAATTATTTAACATCAAACATACTTTGAGGTATATTGCAATTGTTGAGTTATTTAAATTTGATTTTATTCACAAATTGGGAATCATAAATGAGGCACATAGTGATTTAATTTCCTTTTATTGTGTAGGCCAGAAACATTATTGGCATACCCTTTCCAACCTCACAGCAGAGTTATTTTTAATGTTATTTTTTTATTTTACTTGTGATTATGAATTGTGAAAAATGCTACCCCAAATAGTGATTGTTTTATTAATTACTTGATCGGCCTGAATGCTGTCTTTTTTTTTCTGTGGGTGCTCCATTGTGTCTCCCACAACCCAAAGGCAGGTGCTGGATAAATTGTAGCCAAAAAAAAAATCAGCCTGATGTGGATGAGGACTGATGTGTGCATGAAAGTTCCTCTTACATGGACTGGCATCACAACCAGAGATGCTTCCTGCTTTGAGTCCAGTGTTTCCAAAATAAGCTTCAGCTCCCTTCAACCTTTTATTTGAATTTCCATTCTTTGAAGGAGAAAATGCCCTTTTTGTTGTGTGATATTGTTTTCATGCTTTTTCATTTAAATGTTCTTTCCCTATATTGTAGTACACTTAGCATGTTTTCTGCAGCTTTATATAATCCATCCATGTTTAAGGCCAAATTTCTAGTTAAACACAGAAGGACACCGCAAAAGCCCATAAATTTACACTTATTATGTAACTGAATCACTGCAGACAATTAATTGGTATGGTGCACTTGTATAAGGTATAAACTTTGCTGCTTGTCCTCTGTAATAAAGGTGCTATATAGCGCCCGACCCGGCACAGACTTACGCAGAGGCACATATAAAATAAACAGGTTCTTTATTTTTCTTCAACTGGAGGGCATGTCTTCCCCGTAATCCCTCCAGCCACAACACAGTCCCACAAGCACTTAATATAACACAAACAACATTTCTTCTCTCCACCTTGGCATCACCACTCCTCCCAGGCAACCTTGTCCTATTCCTCCCGATTCTGGCTCCTGAGTGGTGGATGCTGGCCCTTTTTATAGCCCACCCGGAAGTGCTCCAGGTGCTTGATCACCTGCGGCTAATTGCACTTCCGGGTGGGGCTGCAGAGATGTCCAGGTGGGTTCCTGGCTCCATGCAGCACCCCCTGGCGGCCACCCCAGCTCCCCACAGGGTTGTGGAGAACTCCATCTCCCAGGAAACCCTGCGGGAAACTGAGGCACCATCGTCAGCCAGGGAGGCTGCCACCAAGCGTCGTGAGATGTCCATAGCTGCTCCCCCGGAACATATACAGAAGGGGCGTCCCGGCTGGGGATGGGACCCGGCCGCCTGTCACACCTCATTATTGAAGTTGTAACAATACTTGTTTATGAAGCTCCACAGAGCTGGTGCAGAAGGTGTGACTGAGTTTGGATAATATGATGAATGGCTGTTTTATTATGAAAGGGTTTTAGGGTGACTATCCTAAAACACTGATTGTTTCATTTCCACACCTAAATTCTTGGTTACATAGACCCACACATACAGTATACCCTCCACCCCAACTTTAGTTCTCTTGTCTTCAAACTCACCTGGGGTGGAAGGAGAGACAGCTCAGCAGTTGCAATGCACTTGCTACTGGAATTATGGATACAAACTTCATCAAGTACCTAATGCTTCAATTTAGACATTCCCTTCTTATTCAGTTACATCCTAGGTGGCAACAGTGAGCAAATACTAAATGCAAGCAAGGGGAGCAGGCTATAACCTTTCATTCAGTTATTATAGTCTTTAACATTCTTAAATATTCTTAAGGTGCCAAAAATAATCAAATAAAAGTTCATGATTGTGGCAAAACAATATTTTAAGAGCTATTATAGATGATGATATTATAGAGCTATTATACATGATGCTGGCCAACACACCCAATGTGTGTGGCATCTCTAAAGGATACATTGCTGCATCCCACACCATGAGTCACCTTGATGGATGATGTTCTTCTTCATTTTCCTCCTTCCTGGCTCCCTCTCTCTGTTCATTTCATTTTATGCTGAAGACTTTTTAAAGCCTATCAGGGCCAAGATGAACCTTCTCGCCCCTCTCTGTACAATGACATTTTGTTGACCACTTCAATACATGTTCACAAGCTGTACATTCACGAAGATAACCAGTGGTAGATAAATGATCAGTTGACCATTTAAGGGTCTGGTCTTTCTTCTTTCTAGACTGCCCTTGTTGATAGTGGTAAGTTTCATTTTTGCTAATGTATCTACTCTTTGCTGTTTTTACTAACACTCTATAAACACTCTTTGATGGCCAGTGCAACTTTCTACACTGTGGTGTTCTGGGCTGGTAACATCCCTTCAAGAGAGACCCATTGAATTAACAACCTAATTATAAGGGCAGGCTTAGTTTTGGAATACACTCTGGATCCCCTGGAGGTAGTAGCAATGGAGAGAATTAAAATAAAACTGAGTGTCATTATGAACAATGCTACACATAATCTCTCTGGCACACTAACACTGAGGACTTTTAGCATATGGATTAGTCAGCAGAAGTGTGTCAAGAAACACTACTAAGGCTTCTTTATATCAACCACAACACACTTACATAATGCCTCACTGTGACTGTGACAGCCAAGTCAGAAGTTTCCTTTTTAAATTTTCTTTCTTTTTCATTATTCTGATATATGTTCAAACTATAATGTGTGTGTATGTGTGTGTGTGTATATATATAGTGGCAGCCGGCTGGGGGTGGTATCCAGCCGGGACGCCCAGGAAGACCGGAGGAGGGCCTGCACCTCCTCCAGACCACGAGGGGGCGTCCGCCCTGGTTGTGTTGGGGGCCACGGGTACAGGGCTATGAAGCCCAACCCTGTAGGGGCTCGTGGTCACCGCCAGGGGGCGCCCCAGTGTGCTGGGGGGAAGAGGAGCAGGGACACCCGGAGTGCTTCCGGGGATGCAGCCGGCACTTCCGCCACACTGGGGAGTGTTGATGGGAGATGGCCGGAACACACCTGGAGCACATCCGGGTGCTTATAAAAGGGGCTGCCCCCCTTCACAGGAGGCTGGAATCGGGTGGAAGACAGATGAGGTCTTGGAGAAGAGACAGGAGGCGGCCTGAAGAGTGAGGCATAGTGTGGTTTGGCCTGGACTTTGGGGGAGTTTTGGGGTTGTGTGGAAATAATTGTAAATAGTGACTGTGAATAAACATGTGGTGGTGCTTAACAACATATCTGCCTGTCTGTGTCTGGGGCTCCACAATATATATATATTTCTTTAAATAAATAAATACATAAATGGATACATAAAGAGCTGCTGTAAAAAGCTATTAATTGGACAAATAAAGTTCTATCTATCTATCTATCTATCTAATCTATATACTTCCTGTTTCTGTAGTTAAAACTTGCAGCTTTTACAGAGGTCTAAATTTCAAGTGCAAAACAAAATCAATGAACCTACAGTTCAAATATTCAGTTATAATAACATAAAAATAGGTGTATGATCCTTCTTACCTGTATTTAACATTTTATAGCACAAGAATAAAGTCATATTACCTTACAAAGGCTCACTAATTTAAACAGTCTGAGTAGAGTGTTGTCCATGTAACAACTTAATTGGCATTTAACTTTGACTGTTGAAAATATATTCTTAGAAACTCTTAACAGCAGAAAGAAATTGGGGGATCCATTTAAAGCAAATGATTAACACTCATTAATGTTTATTAGTTTGTTTCATTGTAGGACTACAGTGACTGCTGTTATTGAAAGCAAATTATAGGATTCAACAGTGAGACACTGACCTAAAAAAGATGAAAGTCTGTGATACAAATGACTGTAGTGTTATTCTTTGTGAGATACAAAGTAATGTGAAAACCAATGATGCACAGAAGTATGTCAATGACAATATCAATCAAAAATCACATTAGTAACTGGTATGATTTTTGGCCAACAGAATTTATTAGATTTGTCCTTATTAGCACCAAATCACCTTTTTAGTTATAGCAAAACAGATCATTGCCTAAGTAATAGACGTTTTCATAATATGGCAAAGAATGTATGAACTTCCAAAATGATGGACAATTTGTCCATGGTTGGCTTCTATCCTTGAGTTTGTATGCTGCAGGCAGACCCAGGCCCCCATGACTATGTAACTAGAAATTGGGATCTGAAAGTTGATGGATGGATGATCATTTTATTTGCATTCACACTACAATGTCTGACTAATTACTAGCTTATTTTTACAAACTTAGATGATTGTGCATTTAATATACTATGTAAATTTCCTTTTAGCTCTATAGACGGTGTATCCTACTGTATAAAATGTTCAATTGTTAAGTAGAAGACTGTCTGTTCAGCTGACACCACAGACTCCCTGCAAGACCCCGACCAAGACTCTTAACTGATCACAGCCACCTGCAGACATTTCTGTGCATTTCAGATTTGTAAGTTGCTTTAGATAAAAACTGAATGGCTAAGTGGAATAAATGAAAATTTCTCAAATGAATGCATTAGTTATTAGGTGGCGCAGTGGTAGTGCTGCTGCTTTGCAGTAAGGAGATTGTGGGTTCGCTTCTTGGGTCCTCCCTGTGTGGAGAGTGCTTTGAGTAGTGAGAAAAGCGCTATATAAATGTAAAGAATTATTATTATTAATTAAATGCAGTTAGGCTACAGTCATATGAAAAAGTTTGGGAACCCCTCTTAATTCTTTGGATTTTTGTTTATCATTGGCCGAGCTTTCAAAGTAGTAACTTCCTTTTAATATATGACATGCCTTCTGGAAACAGTATTATTTCAGCAGTGATATTAAGTTTATTAACAGAAAATATGCAATATGCATCATTACAAAATTAGACAGGTGGATAAATATGGGCACCCCAACAGAGATATTATATCAATACTTAGTTGAGCCTCCTTTTGCAAATATAACAGCCTCTAGACGCCTCCTATAGCCTTTGATGAGTGTCTGGATTCTGGATGGAGGAATTTTTGACCATTCCTCCATACAAAATATCTCCAGTTCAGTTCAATTTGATGGCTGCCGATGATACTGAACAATCTTTGTTTTCAGATCTTTTGAGAGTTGCTTTGAGGATCCCATGCTGTCACTGTCACGTGTATCTTTAGGATGCATATATTCAAGTCCTAACAAAAAGAACATGGATGCCAAGAGACCATGCAGATTTCATGTAAGAAATGACTAGGGTAGAAATAATTAAATGCAAACCCCTGGGTGGCATTACCTACTTTGCTGTCTTATTTTTTTTCTTCTATCTTACCTGATTGATTTCTAAAACTGCTCTTTCTACTCTGCTCTTTCAAATCTGTGAGTTATAACATATGTAAAATTCTTGTTAATTCATTTTATTTTCATTTCCATGAGTACATATATCCCTGAAATGTGGTTTATACACTGTAATCTCATTTTAATGTTTTTTTTTTCATGCAAATGAGTGAAGCCTTGTTTTCCTTCCTTTTTTGAATTGCAGTGACACTCATGCCCACCAGGTGGTAGCACTGTTTTGGCATTCCAGGCATTACACAGTGCAATATATGTAAATTTAAGTTAATGATGAACGAATAACTTGTGAGTTGCAGTTATCGATATTTTAAGCATGCTAGCTGCTGTTGTAATGCAGTATATTTAATTGAAACGCCATGCCATTTTTGATATCTGATATGGAATGATTTGTATGTACCAGTCTGACTTTTGTATCCATTTTTACACAGTTTTTCTTTTGATTGTTCCTTAGATCCTTTTTTAGTTTACTTTAAACGTCTTCCCACATCTCAGTGGAGTATTTGTTAGCTTAATTTACAATTTGTCCTGTGTTTGTAGGGATGTGTAAGTCAGAAAGCATTGCATTGGATGGATACCCCATCTGGGGTTGGTCTCTGGTTTGTAGTCAATCCACTCCAGTACCGCCATGACTCTAAACTGGATTAAGCAGGTTTGACAATGTCACATTAGACATTTTGATATAATTATTAAAAAAAGTGAAAAATGTTCCTGCTACAAAAATGTATTAAACAAAGTGCAGGACTCCATTACAAAGAACAGCCATACCAGGCTAATTCATAGATGCCAGTCAACTTAGTATGTTTTGGTTGGCATTATGTATAGAAGCAGAAACCAGAAAGGAAGTTGTGCGGCTAAAAGGAGAAAATGGAAATTCTACTATAACAGCTACAAGGTCAGGATTCAAACTAATGTCCCTTGAGCTGTATGGCAGCAGTGCTAACCACTGGCCCACAGAGCTATTCATAGCTCATCATATAATGGCTGCAAGTTAATTTTTAACTCTATCAGTTTGTCATTCTGTAACTTTATGCCTCTGAATGAAACACAAGAGGGAAACATGTACAACTAACCACAAGTGTATTTTAGTGTCCACTGAAACCAATTGAATCTACCTCTTGCTTCTATATGCTGTAATTCTGCTGTCTGTTGAAAACCTGGTCTCAGCACATTATATACTCTACAATGCTCTACAATACAAAAAACCCTAAGTGAAGGTTTTGCATTTCTTCCGGAACAGAGGTATTTTCAAATGACAAGGTAATAGTCATTCCAACTGTTTATTTTAATGGAGGCAGACTTCACACTTGGTGTCGGTTAGTGTTAGGGAACAATTAATCCTAAACAGGAAACTTAGAGGAAGTCGTACAAAGGTTTACTGCTGTGGGTACAGGGTGTCTCAAAAAATATTTCATTAATAAAGATAAATGCATAAAAGAGAAACAATAACGTCTTCAGACACCAAATAATGATTTTTCTGAATTATGTAATTTTTTTATTAAAATAACAAAATTGTAAAGTTATAGTAGCATGTTGCTTCAATGGTTACCCACAGTAATAGAGCTGAGTGGAAAAGCAATATTTTGTGGCTTGGTAAAATTCATGCCAAAATACTAAACACTTTTTATTATATTATGCTAGCTGAAATACCCAGCGTTGCCCAGGAGGAAAATAAAGTGTTTTTTTTTAATTGTTTGAGAAAAATATAATTAAAAAAGCCCCACAACTTTAAAAATATAAATAAATTAACAAACAATAAAGACTCACTAATGTGCTTGTCTTACAGTCTTGTGTGTATGTTATCATCCAGTTGACACTCGTAACCGGCCAACTCTATTTAATTTCAAAAGCAACAGGGGCACGGTGTTGCTCAAACATAAACAATGCTGGCAGTCACCTCCAGTTCGCCCTCTGGTGGTCGTTCCGAGTGTCAACTGGATGATAACATGCATACAAGATTGCAAGATCACCCCCCACCCTACCCAGAAGGGGGTGGGTTAGGGTTGATTTCACCTTACAGTATTTTTAGTCGACCAATGAGAGACATGTGTACCAAGTTTCATGAAAATTGATCCAGCCGTTCAGAAGTGATGCTGGAACATACATACTGTACATACATACATACATACATACATACACACATTCCGTTACGATGAAATTTTCATTACAACAAAGTATTTTTATGGTCCCGACAGTTTCCCCATATGACACAAGTCTATAGAAATGTAGTTACTACGAAGTACATTCAGCAGATAATTTCATTACAACGAAGTGCCCAAAAGACCTTGAAATGCCTGAATGAATCCTCCACAGAGCAATTAGTTCTGTGATTGCAGCTCAGTTGTGCACAATGATCCCCAAACAGAAACATTGTAAAAAAAAAAATTCTTTCTTCAAACTTTCGTCGTACTGGTGTTTTTATTTATTTATTTATTTTTTGTTTTCGGTGGTTTTCACTGATACTTGTTGCGTATTGCTTGTCAACATTTGAAAAACATCCATTGGAATTTAACTCACCCTCCTATAGAAATGGCAGACACGAAAAAAACAATAACAATTCATATTAGAAAAAAACTTTACATTTTTGCAGCTTTCGATTCTGGCAAAAAGAAAGAAGACATTGCCAGTGAATTCAAAATTTCGCCATCAACAATGTCAACTTTCTTGAAAGACCGAGCAAAAAAAGAAGACAAATCTTGGGCTGCAAACGTATGCGAACTGCTGCATTTGAAGATACTGAAAAAACAGTTTTTATGTGATTCTTGTTCGAGAAACATTCCTATTAATGCGGCACTCATTCAAGAAAATGTGAGGTTTCTAAACTCTCTTGGGACCTCCCTGAACTGGACAACACGCCGGAGAGCATCACGAAGTGCGATCACTGCATCTGTGGAAGATTGTTTATCCATTACCAGAGCAACAGCAGGCTCACAACTCTGCTGCAGCTCTTCACCGAAACAAACAGGAAAGATCTCAATGGGTGATGCAAGGAACATTATAAATGCAGGGAACAGGATTACTTGGCCACTAACGTAGCTACAACCCTGCCTGACTGCTGTGTCTGTGTATAGGACAGTGGCAGATCACACTACAATAAATAACCGTGCTGTTCCTGTTTCAAGCTGAATAAAGCTGGTTTTGCTAAAGTACTGAGAATCAGCCTCATGTTTTGGGGTGCAAGACAGGGACTTATAGCGCGACCCTGATCTTTTAGGATTTGCTTCTGTGTCGCTTCACTGCAGCACTGTGAGCCTGCTGTTGCCCTGCCCGGACAACGGACAAACAAACAATCTTCCACAGACGCGGCAATCACGCTTCGGGACGCACTTCAGCATGTCATTCCCGTTGGGTGGAGGGATCCCAAAAGAGTTCGGAAACCTCACAATATGAAGAAGAAGAAAAGGATGATTCAGCTTCTGATTGATAACTGTGCTGCCCACAACATGCTTCCACATTTAGAAAATGTTTGCGTTGAATTCCTCCCACCAAATTGCACAGCAGTGCTTCAGCCATTGGATTTGGGCATCATTTGCACCCTTGAAAGTGTATTTTCAGAAGGAAATGCTGAGAAAAATTCTTGTCAGCATAACTTGTAGACAAGAGAAGATTAAAGTTAACACAAAAGAAGCTATTGAAATGACTGCAAATGTCTGGATGAAAGTTAAAGAAAGCACTATAGTGACAATTACAGAATCTCTTATAACGAAATTTTCATTACAACAAAATATTTTTTAGATCCCTGGCAGTTCGTTGTAACAGAATTTTACCTGTATATAGATTTATATACATACAGTATATATATATATATATATATATATATATATATATATATATATATATATATATATATATATATATATATATATGGTTTGAAATAGTTTACTGTCAAATAAATGCAAAGAGTACACGACACGTGTTTCGCCCTCATTCTGGGCTCATCAGGTGTACACACTCCACTCCCTCTCGGGAATCGAACCTCGGACGTCAGCGGCGATGCCCCTAACGTTGCGCCACGGCGTGTGGTTCGTTTATTTGACAGCATGTAGATCGGGGTAATTACATTCACGGCATTCGTAGTCTGTGTCACAATCTGATTGTATGGGTGGTTACCTACCAGGTAACGCTTGTGGTTGGCCAGCAATCTGCTAACATCCGCCACGGTGCCCTCAGTTTGTGAGGAGCAGATCATAGAATGGTTTGAAATAGATTACTGTCAAATAAATGCAAAGAGTACATGACACGTGTTTCGCCCTCATTCTGGGCTCATCAGGTGTACACACTCCACTGCACTCCCTCTCGGGAATCGAACCTCGGACGTCAGCGCCAGAGGCGATGCCCCTAACATTGCGTTCGCGCCAGAGGCGATGCCCCTAACATTGCGTTCCCGAGAGGGAGTGCAGTGGAGTGTGTACACCTGATGAGCCCAGAATGAGGGCGAAACACGTGTCGTGTACTCTTTGCATTTATTTGACAGTAAACTATTTCAAACCATTCTATGATCTGCTCCTCACAAACTGAGGGCATTAGCAGCTAAGCGACTGTCTTTCTTAGGAAGTTTCCTTTTGCCAGTGTGCTGGCCTCACTTGCGTATCCTCGGAGCTGGAGCCCTTACCCCAACTCTACATCTCACTTCCAGACACACGCATGCGTAGAACTCTATTTAATTTCAAAAGCAACAGGGGCGCGGTGTTGCCCAAACATAAAGAATGCTTGCAGTCACCTCCAGTTCCCCCTCTGCTGGTCGTTCCGAGTGTCAACTGGATGATAACATGCATACAAGACCGCAAGATCACCCCCCACCCTACCCAGAAAGGGGTAGGTTAGGGCTGATTTCACCCTACAGTATTTGACTATTGAGAAACATGCGTACCAAGGTTCATGAAAATCGCTGCAGCCGTTCGGAAGTGATGCTAGAACATACAAATATACACACATTGACTTTTATATATATATATAGATTTTTTTGTATAATGTTTATAAACACGTTATCAGGGGCATGAACTAAAGGTGAACCAATGTAGAAAGTAAACAGAAGAAAAACAACAAGCCAGTATTGTTCTCTCTAATACTGGTTCTGTGCCATGTGTACCCAGTGGACTATCACATTCATTTTCCAACCTCAATGTTCTTTGGTTTATTTCCAAATTCTTACCCAGCCCCACACACCTCTGGCCCCCACCCCCCACCAACCAGCCATACACCCCCACCCAGAGCATGGCCTCACTTCCTCATATCAGTCCAGGTCTTGCCCTCAGCTCCTAACATTACACTTAATGGGTTAATCCATTGAACTACTTCTGATTCATGTACATTCTATGGAAGTTCTGGGGCCGTCTCCATAGAACTTCCTCTCGTAGCCCCATGCATTCCTATACCACTGATACCTACCTCCTGCATAAAGGGCCAGACCTTTGTGGTAGCCCCTAGGTGGTCTATCTATCTATTTAGTATGCAGCACTTTACTGGACCACCTGGCTGTCATCTATCAACTTGGGAAACAACTTACAACTTCTCTTTCCCTGTTTACCCGTCTATTTTTTCTGTTCCCATACAATAATTACTTTCTCCTTGTATATAACCTAATACCTTAGGTGGTGTCCTTTTTTTCAGCCCTGGAATGATGTAGTCTCACCCCATTAAAATATAATAAATCTCTGACCAGCCTTGTCTATGTCTTAAATACTGTTCTGTTTCCCATAGTTCACCTAACCATCCTGTGTCTGTCTTAAACACAATTTTAAGAATATTATTTAAATGAATAAAGTAAGACAAATTAGCTGATACTTTGTATATTGTTTCTAACATCAAAAGTCAGATTCAGTAGAAATAGCCGTAAAGTTTAACCAGCTGTCCTTTCCTTTATTTCTGCCTATTAGCTGCCAATGCAGAGTGCTGCCCTGAGTGATGCCACTGTATAAGTACTGTACTCCATTCCACACATACAAGCCATACCGAAAAAAAGATGAGCCACAAACAACCTGCTTTAATTTCCTCTCATAAGACAATACCATACAACAATTTTTTTGTATAGCACTCTTCACTGAGAGTAGGTGCAGAGCACTGTGAACAATTCTAAGTTAAAATATCAGTACAGATTATACTAATTACTAAATACAGAACAACTACACATATAAACACATAATTGTTAAAACACACAAAGAACAAGGTAGAAACTGATTACACATAAAACCAACAATACCTGTCCATTAATTAATTGATGAACTATGGCCTATTGACAATAGTGGAGATTAAAACTGAAACAAGAGAAAGTAAAAAATAAAGTCACATTTCTGGAGACCTCAGACAAATGACTGCTTAATTGTTCCTGGGTTTTCTATAGTGGAGTCTGTGCTGGCTGTCCAATTTATATGAGAGAATCTTTCCATCTGATAATTCAAATGCTCCTTTATCCAAGATGACTTTTCCAAATGCATCAGAGCAGCCTGGCCGTACAGTTATGGTACCAAGTGCCACATCCAGATAACGAGAAGAGAAACAGAATAGAGAGATAGAGGAACAGAATAGACAAGTCAAACACAGAATACAATAAAAAAGGGTTTCTGGCTACAAATTTTCTTACCAAATAATAAGATGTTCATGTTTGATTGATTGGTGATGCAAAGTTGTACATTTTTGTTGCTTAAACAATAAGTCCCTGTACACTGTGCATGTGACAATACTGCAACTACTACAACTACGCTATTCCCAATTGATGTATTATGATTAAATATTTCTTTTCTATTGTGGCTCAGACATTGCATTCAATGCTGGTGGGACAAGCTCAGCTACCCTTCTCTGGGATATCTAGGTTTAGAAAATGATAGAATTATTGAATAAATAGTTCAGCAATACCAAATGTGTTACAGGGATTACTGATTCTGTTAACTTTCGTTCATAACTAGTTGTTAATCTATTTTCTTTAATCAATTCATTGGATAATCATGAGTCAACCCTGAACTCAACCTAAAATCCAACTAGACCAAAACATTACCAAAAGGATGTTGCTTTAATAATAATAAATTATTATTATAATAATAAAGTAACAAAAAACATAAACACAAAAAGAACGCAAAGTTACATATAACAAGTTAGCAGGTCTTAAACCCCTACTAATGTGGGAGATACCTCCTGTTTTTTCTGCTGTACATTCTGGCCTTTCTTCATTCTTCTAGTTTGAGACTTTGAATTCAAAAGGTTTATGGCCAGAAGGACTTTTAAATCTAAGCCAGGTGGAATCACCTACATGCATACATATGGCCATTGTAACTTCTGAAGTTGCCCCCTTAGAGTTCCCTCTGCAGGTCACAGGTGTCCCTTTAATCATAAACATCCAAGACGTGCCTGGCTCTTTAAACGAAGGTAGGTCTCTTGCCCATTCTTATAAGATGCAGGGAGTCATCTAGCAACATCATTCCTAGAATGCCAAAGTGGCTGTAGGGTTTTGTTCCAAACTGGTTACATAATAAGAAACTAAGTCTTACCAAATACTTAATATCATGACTTGTTGGTGTTTTACCTCTGCAATGTCAGGTCATTCTTATATCATAGATGTTTTTCTTTCCAAGGATATCATTCAAATAATTGGAAGACTAAAATGGATGAGCAGTTCACAGTCCTTCACTTTTTTCTCCTCAGCTTCTTCCTAAATATTTTGTTAAACCAAATAATTCATGATGGATACACACAGGTGTAAATGAAAATAAGGTACATTGTAAACTGCTGGCTCCTTTGTCATATTCATCTTAATGCTAATAAGGAGTAATTAAAACAGTGAATATTGCTGATTTAGACTAAAATAAGTAATTAAGGGTGGGAAATCTTAATAAACCAGTCAACTAAAAACTAAACTAAAAAGTATAAAAATGTTATTTGAGCAATGAGTGCTTCATCAGTAATAATTGACTTTTCATTAAGCAATTAGTTGGAACAAAAACCACCAGCCATTGTAGCATTCCAGGACTGATGTTGCTCACCCTGGTCTAGACAATAGTTGGTCATCCTGTTGCCCTTATTTAATTTTCCACTACAGAGGTACAGCATCTCTAGACTTTGACAGTCTCAAGTGTGTGATAGAAGGGCCATCTGCCCACCCAGTGAAAAAGCAGTAAAAATAGTTTTAGTTCATTGTGGAATTTGTTGCCATTCGTTACAAATCCCACTCTTCACCCTAAAATGCCACTGAACAACCAACATGTAACAGTTGTGACTGTATTTACTTTTTAGGCCTGACTACTGCCTTGAGCTATATTTAAATGCCTACATCAACAGTATCAAACAAAATACCAATGCCCAATTAATTGCTGAGTTGGACACACTTACACCAATTTAGAGCTGCCAGTTGACCCTGGGAAGTTGACTAGATCACCAAGTGGGAATATCCATGCAGACACCAGGAGAATGTGTAATCTCCAAACATATAGTGACCAGGCTAAGATTCAACCACAGCTGGGCTATATTACCCTAATATTTTTCCTAATCGTGTTTTGATCCTTAACCAGAACACTTTTTTTCAGTTTCTATAATAAGCTGATGTGTTTGAGACAAATGGAAAGCGTTTATGAGTATTATACTCTTCTAAGCTTCTACAAATTACCACAGAGTCAGATATGTTGCTTTACCAACATGATAAAAAAACAGACTGGTTTTAACAATTATATATCAAAATAAATTTTCAGATGTCTTACATGTAAGAACACATGAACTTTTTCTTTCTTGAGAAAAGGCAGTTAAGCCTAATATCAGTTGTCAGATACTGTCTGTCCAGTTCTCTAAGTAAGAGTTACATGCTCGGGTGGCACTTTTCATTTAAAAATGACAGTAAGGGGATACAGACAAATTAATATTGGATCACAGTACTCGGCAGTCGGCATCCTTAAGAAGGTTTGCTTGGGTCTACTGTAACAGAGGCAGTGGATTATAGCCTAACTTCAGATCCAGAAGGAGGAATGTGGATTCTTTTCTTGCTTTGTATAAGTGGATCAACTGCACCATTCTGTTTTCTGCACTAATCGTATACTGCTGCTCTTCTAGGTACTCCTTTTTCAAGTGTGTGGTACTCACTTTACATGTATAGTATCTCTATTCCTAAACCTGTAATTAAGAGGCTTTATTACAAGTTCTGTATAATTAATTTGCTGTTCAACTATTGAGTAATTGTAGTCATTCTATAATCTTCACCTAGTTCTTTTGAGGATACTTGGACAGTACTGGTAAAAGGCCTTTCATAGCCTGTTCTGACCATATATTTAATAATGGTTTTAACTTCTTACTTATCCACTCTTGTCTCCATCAATTTATTCACCTCCAGTCCTTCCCTCCATATTGGATGACATCTCTTAAAATTCCACCTCTTTTCTGCTCTGTCTCATTCACCTTTTCAGGCATCCTCAGCTGTTGGAATATTAATTGCACAGGGTAAACTTGCTGCAACCTCCTTATCAAATCAACACTTGAAGTCATCAACTCAAGCCATCAACAGGTTTTGCTCATTATTCACCTCAGACTTCAAGAATTACGTGTTTTTACTGCCGCACTCCCACCACCTCTCACTACTGATCAATCACCTGTAAAAACCTAATTAGCCTATTCTGTATTACAGCAGCCAGCTGCACCCTGAACAACTCATGTCAAATGATCTTGGTTAGACCAATGGTATTCAGTCTCAGTCAGTTTTTTTTTCTTGTCTCCATGTATTTATTCACTCCCCAGTCCACTCCTCCATATTGTTTGACATCTCTTAAAAGTCCTCCTCCAATTTCCATTAATTGGTAGCCATTTTCTCTGTTCCAACTCATTCAACTGTTGGAATTTTTATTGGCCAGTAAGACCGGCTGCAATCTCATAATCAAACCAACACTAGAGGTCACCAATTAAAACCATCAACAGATTAGCCTCATTCTTCAACTCATGTTCCAAGTATTCCATGTTCTCACTGCCCCACCATCATCTCTTACTACCAGTCCATCACCTTTAAAATGTGCTTTACCAACTCTAGCAATCAGTTTCTTGCTGAAGAAGTCATGATAGAATGACCCTGGTAAGAGCAAAGGTAGCCCATCTCAGTTATATTCGTATTTTTGTTAAAGTTCTTAACTCACATTTGTAATTTATTTTTTAATTTACAGTATTTGTTTTGTGTAATGTATTTCCTTCATTGGATTATAATAATGACAATTGACAATGAATGCATATTCACAAATTTCTTTGAAATGTAAATCTCATACTGCTGTTTTCTAAATGCAGAATAAGAGAAGAATCAAACAATGAGATGAATTAGGGGTTAAATGACTCACAGATTGCAAAAATGGTTAGAACAAAAACCTGCAGCTGCATGAATCCCACAGGACTGGGATTGGAAACCACTGGATTAGACTGATTTGGTTTCCATGAAGCTCCACTTTTACAAGCTGCTGTTTTGTTGCTCATTCAGTCTACCCAATGCTTACTATTTTGAATCTTATTTTTTTAGTTAAAGTTGCTTGGGTTCCCACTTCTTCCTTTCCTCTTCTTCTGACCTTGATTCAGTTGCTCACATTTCTTCTGTGAGTCCATCTTCAGTTACCTCTGCACTAATCCAACACATTTTTTTTGCTTCTCCCGCACTTGATTTCTTTTACTTTTATCCTTCCTTCTGTTGTCCCTTTTCAAGGATGCCTGTACTTCCTGTTTTCTGGCACTCATACTCTTCTTTTTCACTGCCTTAATATTTCTTTACTTATTCAATAATCCAATTAACAACATGATGTGGATAATTTGTTTAATTTCTTGTACTCTCACTTTGTCCCTTCTGTACCCAGCTGTAGCTTCTCATAAAATCAGTTCCCATTGTCCAGCAGCTTTAACTCTGACTGAATATTTGTCTAGCCTATTTAACAATATTACTTGTTTCCTTTTTCTGGGAGGCATCATAAATTAATTTTGCTATTCTTATTTTTATATGTATCCTTGTTTATTCTCTGTTAAGATTTATTTTGCCTGAGTCAAACGAATTATGGTGCTTATTAGGGTACCATTATTGTCATTATCTTCCAGGTCCTTGTTCCCTTACCTTTGTTTATTTCTTCTCTGTGCAGTCCCCATGGGTTTGTTTCCTACTTATGCCTCTTGCCATTTGGACTCCCCTCTGTCTTCTCCTTTTGCCTCTACTTGGCCCACACATTTTGTCATTACACTTTTCCTCTTGTTTCATAATTTCCAAGTTTTCAGTTGTTATAACAACTCTGGATGGAAGATTTTTTTCTTGTAGGGATTCACATGTTTGGAGTGTATACAGAGATGTTCAAGTCTGCACTGTTTATTCTCATTCTCTCTATTGGTAGCCATTTTGTGCTCCTGTTCACTACAACATTGTGTGGTTGCTATATGGTGGCCATATGATGCAGCCATGATATATAAGATGGCAGTTTGCAATGCAAATTTACTAAAATTTAAAATCTACAACTAATCTACAGTTAGCATTAAACTCAAAACTTTAAGCAGATTTTTTGTGAAGTAATTCCTTTGTGCTTTTAAATTTGGTTTCATTTTTACTTTAATGCTGCCTGATACTTTGGTGCTTGACAGTTGTTTCTGGTTTACACATCATTAATTTTATTTAACAAATGATCTTATTGTAGGTGATGCCACCAATGTATTGTCTTGAAACCCATCTTTTGGGCAGTGGTACCAAATATTAGCATATTCATAGATAACGCATGTAAATAGAGGATAGTGTAAATAAGGATGAAAAATTAGTGTGGTGCCATGGAACAGAATATTTCTGGTTCTTTTATTAGCCATATTTCGAATAACATTTATTTTTCATAAAAATAATTTGCATATGTACAATTACAGCTATCTAAATATCTGTCAATGATTGGCAAATGGAAACTGCAGCATTACAAGAAGCTGCGCAACATTTAACTTGTTAAACCCAGCTGAGTTATCATGCAGGTGGTGTGCACACCGAATTTTCAGTTCTGTGTGCCAACTACAACGTAACTCAAAGAGATTTTTATTTGCAGAAAATATTTTTATGTGAGTTTTACTTAATAACAAAATGTGTTCATTTAGTATTTTAAAATAAGACCCTGATTTTACATTGGCATAAGGAACAAATTTAACCTTTGTTCACTGTGGAAGACAACATGTTAAAGATATCCCTGTAGTTTATCTCTTTTACTTATCATATTTTGGCATTGTTTTACATTTGTAGCTCTTTTTATTATTATTATTATCCATCCATTATCCAACCCGCTGAATCCGAACACAGGGTCACGGGGGTATTATTATTATTATTAATATTATTAACACGCTTATTTTAACTTCACCTGTTTGTTGTCTGGTACAAATCTTGTAATTGATATTTAACCCACTTCCTATTATCCAAATGACTTGAAATTTTGCACACTTACTCACTTTTGATGATAATACATGTATCAATAATCAGCTTCACTAATTGATCAATTAATCCATGTTAATTAAGAAATTTTCATTTGAAGACTAGTTAAAGATTTCACTAATAGATGGCGCTAGTAATGAATAGAAATATTAAAGGAAGTGTTAAAATATTGATTGCAAAATTATACTAAAAGAAACCCAAGACTAAACGGTTGAAAATATATATACAGTATATATAAAAAAATACTTTTTAAAAACCATGCTTATATTAAAATTTTTACTAAAAAGTAAAAAATAAGTCTCTCACACATCACTCATAAAATAAAAGCGTCTTATTTTCAGAAATGATGTACTGGTGTCATTATATCTATAGAAAAGAAAAATGAGCCGAGAACATGCATCAAATGTCTTGTGGTCATTTCTATGTTTCTCTGTTTTCTTGAAAACAATTAGCTAATATTCTGTTCCTCAAGTACTAAGTGGAAACTTTTGTTGGTTTGGCTTGACCTCAGTTTTGCCACTCATGTGATCCAACAAGGTCGCAATTTTGAACTTTTACTTTTAAAAAAAGTTGACATCTGTGTAAACTCCCCATTATCATGTTTGTGTTTATGAAATTGCAAAAAGAAGAAGAAAATCCATTTGATTTGTGTCACCTTAAAGATGCCTCTCACTCAGTCTGTTTTGGAAACATTGTGCCAAAACACATGATTTCCACAACATGATCTCTCTCTTCCTCTCTTTCTGATCAAAACCTGTTATTTTCTACTTTCAAAGCATGTCTAAATTTGTTTTCATCACTGACAATTGAAACATCTCACATTAGTCTTTTACTATTTATTGTATTCTTAAAATCAATCACATTTAGCCGTCTTGTTCCAGCACATGGGTCACACCATTATGAAACACTTACCATTTTAAATTATAGTCTCAGCATTCACTTACTCATTTTCCAAACATGCTTATTCTAGTTGAGGGTCTTTGATAATCCTGAAAGCATTGGTCACAATATAAAAACTATCTCTGCACTTTGTGAAAAGAATAAGCAATAAAAGACATCACGCTATTATTTATCTGGCTCAATTTTTTTTCTTTGTCATGTTTACATATCACTTCCTTTACCGTAATTTGATCTCTGTAATATTTTCCCCCCTTTTCCGTTTGTTTCATGATCCCTAAAACCGTTTAAATACACCCTTTTACAATTCTTTCACTCCTCATTTTTTATCTGCTCTTTTGTAAATATAATATTCCATTTTACTAAGTGATGATAAAAAGTTTCAGTTGCTCTGAATATACTAAAGTTCCATGTTGGGTGTCTCTAACTTCTGATCTTTTGTAGAACTGCCTCATTACTATGAGAAATGGCCTTTTTAAACCCTTCTAAGGAATATAGCATGAAAGATTTGTTTTTATTGTCTTTTTCAAATTACTTATTAGGTGTCATATCCATTACTCATTGTCTTAACATTAAATAATGAAAATGTTTTCTCATTCCAAATTAGGCATAGGAAAGATGACCTTTAGTGGAAAACACCTTCATTTGACTCTTTAAACTGCACTCACAACTAAATCCTAATCAACCATAATTTCTATATTAAATTGTCACCACTTTTCACTGAATTAGTTCCAATATTCACTTTCCTTTGGCTTACCTGCATAGTTGTTTTCAGATCATCAATTCTATTCTGGAGTAGCCACCATAACCACTATAAAGACATTTCTAGCTGTATGAATAAAAAACTACAACACTGGAAGGCCAGTGTCTATCAATTATATATTACTTTATAGATAAAAAAAAATGTTTTTATTTGAAACATAGAGGAGAGGGTCACAGAAAGGAAAATAACCAATCAATGAACCCAAAACAAAAAAGCTCCACCCTCCTTTTGGTCTTCTGTTTTGCTGTCCTGTTTGTCTGGTGTAATAGTTTTACCTTCCAAGTGCAAGAAACACTCCTCCTGGCCTATTATTCCCCCCCCTTCCATCGAGTCTTCACCCCAGATATATTCCAGACTCATGATGTGGTCTTCTTTTGCGCCAAAGACAGCAAGCTACATTTGTCTATGGTGTCTTCTGGTGTCCCTGCAGCCCTGAGTCCTCCGCACTTTGAGTTATGTCCTGTATGAAAAAATGTTATGGAAATGTTATTGTTGTTGTAGCCATTAAGGACTAACTCTCAGACAGCTTTCACAGCTCCTGTTTTCGTAAAGAGGCACTACAATGCCACTCTTTCTAATCAGTGACTGTTCTCTGTCCCTTAGCAGCTGGAAATAAAATGTCAGACTCCTTTTAAGTTGCTCTCAGCCTCACATTTAAAGGGAATGTGCAGCTACCTGTAAACTAGGAAGTATTGTGATCTCTTGCTTACTAAGACCTGCTCTTCTGCACGTGCAACCTCAGGTTTTACTACCATCACACAATTGTTGTTAGCAGTTTTAGCTGGCCCCAACCAGACGCGATCCTGTCCCACTAGAATTCAGAAATGGTGAATTCTCTATCTCTCTCTGTCCTTGTGGGGTTTCTGCTGCAGCTTCCGTCTGCTAAAAAACTTTCACATTCACCTAAGAGTCCTGCAGGTGCCTGGTTTGCCTCTGTTCTGATCACCACAAAAAGTATACATCTGACCTGAGGAGCAATGAAGCACCACAAACAAATAAAAATTGTTATACAAAGAAAGAATGGGCTGTGAATCATTCCTCCAAAGTTTTATTAGCTTTGAACTCTTAATGAAATTTCAGATCAAACAGTGTTCAGCTCATTTTATTTCTTCAACATCATTACCATGACTTTAAAAATGTATGGAGATTTACTATAAAAGCATCACTTTAATGATATCCTAGTGTCAATAACTTTACTTTATATGGAGGCAAGGTGGTGTAGTGGTTAAGCCTTTGGACTTCAAACCCTGAAGTTTTAGGTTCAAAGCTTGCCACTGACACTCTGTGACCACTTGCCCTGCCTGTACTCCCATTGGAAAAGAAGTGTAACCAATTTTATCTCAAATCTTGTAAGTTTTTTGAACAAAGGCATTGCCCAAATAAATAAATGTGAACATACATGTACATAGTCCCATTAATTTTAATCTAGGATTTTAAACAAATGCATGTACTAAATATAAAATTTTCAGATCATCTATACTTAATTCAGAAGGCATCCCTACTACAAAAGTAAGTTTCATGTCTCAGGTGTGTCCTTAGCTATGGATACCAACGGCCTTGTTATGTACCGTTAATGAGTATTCCCAGGGTTACTGAGGAGACTGTTCAGATACTTGAAATCCATTACCATGGTTGAAAAAGTGGGATGAATTGACAGAAGACTTTTCTTATTAGGTGTAATAAATAAACAGTTTTTTGTCCATATAGATATAATGGCAACTTTAATAGAATGACTGCGGGACAATTTATTACCAGGATGCTTCAGTATGTGGCTATGATAATTAATGAACTCTATCAAAGCTTTTAAAAATGTAAAGAAATGTATTAGAAAGCTATGTTTTTTACGTCAGCAGTAAATGTTTCAAAAATATAAAGAAGCAGTTACTTTTTTACCCGCAATATTACTAAAAGTCTCCATTTGAACAAGAATCCTTGAAGCATGGCACTGTGCAGAGTGCAGACTTAGAAACACATGTGCCCCTAAATTGAACACATTTCTTTGCGCTGTCCATGCTTGTTGCACACAACACATTTAGTTAGCAGTCAGTGTGCATCAGTAGGTCCATCTAGTACTGTCCTGACAGTTGTGACAATTCAAACACCTTGTGATGAAAATACACCTTCAGGGTAGCTGTTCACATCAGTACTAGAGCCTACAGGTTCCACATCCTCCATTTGCTTGCTACTATCTCAATCGGTGTCATTATCATCCAAATGTTAATCTTGCAACAGTTCTAGTTGTTTCAACACATCAGCAGCTTTGTAACTTTTTTTGCGACAATGCAGCTATAGACTATCGTTTCTGCAAGCTTCTGCCACCAAAAAAAATTCTATGGCTAACCACTAGGTGGCAGCACTGTAGTACAGAACTTAAGCAAAAGCAGAAGCAAAGATCACCTGCAAGATGGCTGCATCTACAGTTGCTGTATACTGAAGTGCAAGTTATATTGTATGTCATGTCTTCACAGGCTTTATGACATACGAGTTAACTCATACCTCACATTCAAGGAGTTAAGTTCTGCCAAATAAAAAGGAAAAATAAATTGCAAAATATTTCAGAATCAATACTTAATGTAATATAAAAAATATATACTACTACTTCATTAAACCTTAATATAATGATAATATCATATTATGGTGCCCCTAGAATTCTAACCCTAATGTACAATATGTAGGTGTACACAGTATATACTCTATTAATGATAAGCAAATCTCTTAGTTTCACAAAATAAGTTGTGTTTCTCTCTCAGTGAAGTTCATGCTATTCATAAAAGAGGAAAGGCATTTCATTCATATCTAGAAGAGTTTCATGCATTAATTCTACAAGTGTGTATTTATCATTTTGTATTTTAAGAGCTCTAGAGTAAAACAAATGACTGGAAGTGTGCATATCCTCAACTAAGATAACGTGGATACTAGGTAATGGGGGGTTGGCAGTTGTGACTTTCTATGTAGTAAGTTTTGTATTGGGGAAAACACAGATATGTGCACAATATGGAATTTTAGTTTGCCTTTAAAACCCCAAAAACTCTTTAGTGAGTTTCGTATTTTGTAGTTGTGAAATCAACTTCAAAGCAAATTTTAAGGTCAGCTTTGTGAAGCTGTGTATCGAACCTTGCCAGTTTTATTCATCACTACTCTATATGTTCTTGTCTTGTACCCCATGAGTTGATGAATTACCAAACTCATCAACACCATCTATTAAAACTAGTACATTTTGGCAGTACATGTATAGACTTATGTAAAAAGAAATTAATATTGCTTAACTTTGCATGATCATCTTCATAGTTTTTATGTTACATTTATATGTTTTAATGCATTTTACAATTTATTTTCCATTTATGTTTGCAGTGTAGTGTTTAGTGCTGCTGTCTTACACTTTCAGGAAGCTTCAGCTCAAGACTTGGCTTGAATCTGTGTCTGTTTCTTAAGTATTTTTTTTGCTTTTGTCTGTGTAAGTTGTTTTCAAAATTCTCTGTTTTTCTTCATGCGTCACAACGTGGCAGGTGTCTCTTAACTAGCGTGAAATTAATTAGTGTGAGACTCTGCTTGAACACCCCCTTCAACAGACCAGCACCCCATCCTGATATTGCTGTTGGATTTCATTGGATTCTGCTGGGAGAAGTTCCAGCTTTCCTAGTTGAATTAAGTTGATTTAGTAAATACATGGATGTTTCTGGAAACTTTTGGAAATTGTTTCACTTACTAATTATGAATTCATATGTAATGTTTCCCAATATCAACATTTTCAGACAATTATTATATTTAATTATGTTTCTACAGGAAATTACTACAACCACATGCTGTGTAAACAGCTGACAAGATGCCAACGTTTTTTAATTATGGAGTTCAATTATTGGCAGAAAGTAGCAAAGGCATTTCTTTGCAAGTCATCAAAACACACAGAATGGATCTATTATATGAACACTCCAAATGTTCTTGAGCTTTTACTGCCACCTTCACTTTTTTTTGAATGATTAGATTTCCTTATCACATTTAAAAAAAAAAAAAAAAAAAATGTTTTTATTTTTTTAGAGTTACAATTTGGCAGTGTCCCAGTCGTTGTTTTAATGTCTGGACGTGTTTCAATAATAGGTGGGAAAAACCTTCCACCAATCCGACTTTTATAATACCAGAACCCATGCTCCTGCTGTGATGCTAGATTAGGGAAATTAACTTTACAAATGTTGGAATACATCTGGCATGTATATTAAAATAGTACTATAAATTAAATCATATATTGCGTATCACAGTGTGTGTTTGGAGACAATTTTTTGTTCCAACTCCCCTTAACAAATGAAATTAAGAATTTCATACTGATTCAATATAGAGTGGGTAAATACAATGTCTTACTTTTCTACCCCATTTAAAAAACAACTTAATCTGAGAATTTGAGAAAAATAAAATAGAAATAAAAATGATTTTGCAGAATTAGCTTTGCAAGTAATGGTAATGTACCACTATGTCAAAAATATCATTGCCATTAGATATGGCCAATATAAACTAATAGCCATTATTAATTTGTCTGACATTTACTGAAGTATATCACTATCCAACACCGTGCATACATGACATGGCCGTAATAAACTGTAACATTGGCCTGACGTTTAGTAGGTTCACAAAGAATTGAAATTTGTCTATTCATATGGCTTTTTTATTTCTCCTCTTCACCAGTTTGAAAAGGATTCTAAGTCAACAGTCTCTTTCTTCTTGTAGAAAAAAGAAGTCGTCAACTATCCAACATCTTTCACAACATGCTTGAAAGAAGTCCAGATGTTTAGCTGCTTTCATCTTTGCAATATTAACAAAATGTTTAATACACATGTGTGTGTGAATTTCCCCTTGGGATTAATAAAGTATCTATCTATCTATCTATCTAATATGCATGTCATTTACAATGAAGTGCTACACCTACAGTTATCTGTAGTGGTAATCATCGAGGCTAAAGGTGGTGAATATCTCAGCCAGACAGTTTTGTTGTGTATTCAGTTGAGGGTGGGGCTGTGGGGGCAACATTTGATAAGATTCACAGCACAGTCAATAATCTTTTCCATCCATTTAAAAACTATATATGTAAATAAATACATTTTAAATGAAGTCTAAATCTGATAACTAGACACTTTTTTAATTAAGAAAGTAAATTGGGCTTACAGTACATAAATGGGAGACTTTCCTTTTTTTCACCTACAATGATAATATAGCTAACTGAACAGCATCAGAACATCTCTTCATTCCTGAATCTTTTTAAAATTAAATTAAATTCAATTTATTTTTATATAGTATTCTTCAATGAGTGCAGGCTCAGAGCATCATGACCATGTTTACAGCTACATATTACATGATGTACATACATAGAAATACACATTAGAGTAAACACTAAAACAGACCATTTTGAAATTGATCCACATAAACAAATTGTGACAATATGAGTCCATTATTATTATAATTGATTCATAGATGGAGGTAGTGCTTTAATCCCAGTTGAATATGTACATTTTATAGGAGCTCAAGAAATACAGAAATATACCTAACATTATCAACAAGTCTTCCCCTTACACAATACACAAGAATTACGAAACTGAAAACATCCGACTTGGCAAATAACAACAGAGCAGTTACACTCACACTGATGTATTATATAGGAGTATTGCTGTTGGCATAAAGAAGCTCCAGTAACTTTTTTTTGTCACTCTTCTGCAGAATAATTTTTTAGCTAAAAGTACAAATGCAAGCATTAAGATGTTCAGTATCATTCATAATTGCCATCAGTTTTATCTCAATTTTCTCCTAAGCAACTATTTCTAGTGGACTGAGAGGGTGTCCTGTAACTCAGCCTGCCTTCTCGATGAGCGTGTTGATTTTCATATCCTTTCTTGAAGTGATATTACCAGTTTAACACATTGCAGTGTAGAAAATTGTTTTGGCAATCGCAGAGGTGAAAAACATATAAAGCATGTCACTGCCACATTAAAGGAGCACATTCTTCTAAGAAAATAGAATCTGCTCTCTCCCTTTCTTCTAAATTTCCTCTATGTTCGGAGACCAGTCCCACCTCTCACTGATGTTGACCTCCACGTTCTGTGTAGCTGTGTACTAATTCCAGATCCACTACCTGAATAGAGAAGGCTTACAGGCATTTTGATATAGCAAAACCAGTTCCTTGGTTTTGCTGATGTTCAGTTGCAAACAATTACTATAGTATCAAGTAACCAGAACTCCACCTGACTCCTATACTCTCTCATCACTCTTATCAATACACCCCATAAGTACATCTGAGTATTTCTGCAAGTGATATTACCTGGTGTTTTATTTATAGTCAGAGGTGTACAGGCTGAAAAGGTGATGGGAATGTTCCTTTGGGTGCTTCAGTGTTGCTCAGAATCAGAGGCACAATCCCTAAGCCTGATAAACTGCAATTGGCTTGAGAAATATTCTGTTATCCAGGACACCAAAGGGTCAACCATGTGCATATCCCTAAACTTACCCCATAACAGGCATGGCTGCATGACACTGAAAGCACTTGACAAATCAAATTAACTAATACTCACAATGTGGTCAGCTTTGTCCAGATGGGGATAACACTTGTGGAGAAGATAGATATTTGCATCTTTTACTCCAGTCTTTGTCCGATAGGCAAATTGCAGTGGGTCCAATTGGTCTTTCACAGGAGGACTCATATAGTACAGGACCAGCCTCATGATGGATTGTAGGATATAAGTGCCACTGGTCTGTAGTCATTAGAGGAAAAGTTACCTGCCTTCTTTGGAAATAGAACAATACGGGATGTTTTCCTTAGCGGCAGCTCTTTCTGGAACCTCAGTGACAGGCTGAACAGGATGCCACAAAGTTAATCAACACAGGCATTAAGAACTCAAGGACTGAATCCATCTAGTCCCACAGGTTTTCCTGTTTGTAGCTTCCTCAGCTGTCTCATGACTTGGTCATCCGTTTATAGACAGCCCATACTAATGAAAATCACTGATCACTGACCATACCAGTTGAAGCTGAAGGAGTGAAATACATACAGGGAGTTGTTCATGCACTACTGACGGTGAGGAAGTATTTAAATTTGTCCACATTTTCTTACAGAACTGGAGCCCTGGGTTGCTTGAGATAGTCCACTGCAAATACCTTTCACATTATTCTGAATGAGTTTGTTTTCCATTTTAGCTTGGTAAGCTTCCTTCTCTTCACTCAGCTTTTTTCCAGCATTCTGTATACCCTTCAGAACCTGTTTCTCAACAGTTTTAAAACTCTCTTTTTATCAGTCAAGTGACTTTTCAGGTCCTTAGTAATCCAGTGCTTGTTGTTTTGGAACATCCACACTGTGTATATTAGTGTTGACATTGAAGCCCCTCAGTACCATCCCCATGAGACTTGCACAACATTTCCCTGTCTATCTCTTGGAAATAATCATTCAGAGCCATTTTGGCTTCCAGGGTCCATTTCCTCACTATTGTGGTGACAAAAAAAGTCCAGTTAAATGATTTTATTGTCCAATGGCCATTGCTTCACTCTTGGTGAAATTACTGGTGGATTCGTCATACCCAATATTATTCGTCATACCCAATATACATATTTGGAGAAACCATGATCCTTTGTGAGAATACAATTTATTGACTTCAGCCTCTAACTGCATGAAGGCTGATATCATCTGCAATAAATTACAGGAGGTACATTTGGGCCCTTATCTCACCTTATGAATTATGGTCTTTCTCCTTACCAAGGATCAGTTTGTTAAATGGACAGTTGTATTTCTGCAGTCCATCATACTTCAATAAGAGCTCCATAAGTGATTGTTACTATACTCTTCTCTATCTTTACTAACACCTTGAGAGGATCTGACAGCAATTGTTTAGCTGTCAAGATGATATGGCATTGACTGTCAACTCTAACTATGTGCCACTTTTCGAGGAAGCTTCAAGTAAATATGAGGAAGCCGCTTATTCACATTAGGAAAAAGGCTGAAACAGGTCAAGCACTGGTCCTCCTGGGAGAACACGTTAAGAAAGTTGGTATCTTAAAATACTTGAGAACAATATTGGATAATAGATTGAACTCTAATGAAAACGCAAAATGCAATACATTTACAAAAAATGCCAACAGCACAACTATCTATTAAGAAGCCTGAGAAATATTAAAATTGCAGCTAGCATTCTATGGAACTACTACACATGCTGTATTGAGAGTATACTGATTTTTTCATTCGTGGTCTGGTATGGTGGGGGGGGGTCTGTATGTGACTAAAAAAATTAAACTTAGGAAAATAATCAAATTAGGGTCTGCTATTTGTTGACAATCACAGTTAGGACTTCAAGAATTATATAGCAATAGAGCTAAAAGAAAAGCAATTAAATTATAGAGGACCAAACACACTGCTTGAATAGCTGTTTGCAAACGTTACATTCTGGGAGTCAATACTTGCTACTAATATTTTAAACAAATAGCAGTAGAAGTAGTTTTAACGAACTGTAATAAAACTTTTAAATAGGCCAAATTCAATTTTGTTGAAATAAGTACCTATTATAGATTTCTGTTTTTATGTATAAAAATAAATCACTAATTTTTATTTTATGCATGTATACTAATATGCTTTTTTATGTTGCTGACTAGATCAAAGAAAATTTTCACTTGTGAACAGTAAAGAAGTCGATAACAGGATTGCTGGTGGGAGGGAGATGGATCAGATTAGGGTTGTTATATTTTAGCCAGGGGGTTCAATTGATTGTTTTATTTCCATTTTGTTCATTTTCGTGTCATTTATTTATGTTAATGTTACTTTTGGTTATTATCTGCTTTGTTCTCTATGTTGTGTTATGTTCCATGCACTTTGTCATTGGTCCCTAAAGGGTGGGGCCTCCTGTCCATTACCGCAAGGAACTGGCCTCTGCCCTATAAAGGAGGGAGCAACTCACAGTTCCTTGCGGTTCATTTCACTGCGTTCATGGTGTAGTGAGTTCTCTTCAGTATTACTGTGATTTTCTGAGTTTACTTTGTATTTTTGAACCTGTGGTCTGTTATTTGACTTCACCTTGTGATTTTGTATTGGCACTTTGTTTGCTTTGGGTTGCATTTGCCTTTCAGGCAATTCTTCTTATGCCTTTGTGCTCTAAAGAGCTTTTATTAAAGAGCAATTTTATATTAGTACATCTTTTATTTATAAAGATTCTCTGTGGCCATGTGTGTTACTAGCTGGGGTTTTTGATGGTATTTCCCCCTCTAGTGGGCATTTTTAAAACAGTTTGGGACTTATATGCTTTGGCACCATTGACCACATAACAATGGGTAGATGTGCCAATTGGTGCCACAGGCTTACATTTACACTATGGCCAGTTGACAAAAGAGGTGATGAAAATAAAATTCTAGTCAGAAGCACTCCTGGAAAAAGTAAACCTACTCTATAAGTTATGGTTGAAGTGAGGCACAGTCACAGATGTTCTTGACTTAGGCCAGCCAGCCACCTGGGCATTCTCTAAAATTATATAAGTTTGTACTTGGAAGTTTAACAAAATTATTAAATCCTTTCATCCTTGCCTTCCAAGGCGCCCAAGTATTTCTGGTGTCTCTCTTATGGGCGTGGTAGTATAGTAGTGGCCAGCAGATTAGAGAAGGCTGAGTAACAGTTTACAGTTATAGTCATGCTTACGTTTTTGTGTAAAAGACTAACAAACTGAGATGAAACTAAGAACAAATTTAGAGTGCTGTGAAGGTTGTGAGGTTACTGTGCAAATATGTGAAACATGTGTTAAGAAGGCAGGAAAAGTCTTCAGTTGTGTGAATGGTCTTTGATTTTACAAGATTGTTTTAAATAACATTAATTTTTATTCTGTTAGGTAATTTTACCTTATTGGTTGGGTAGGCTCAGTTTATGTGAATAGGAGTTTATGAGGGAATGCCAAGTAATTCACCGACACATTAGTTGAGACCTTATTTGTACCCTGAAGTACAGTACAGGATGAAAGCTGTTGCCTCAGTTTTGTGCAGGACTTCAGTGACTTGTGTCACAAAAACGACCAAAAGACATCCAAATGGTTTGGCGTAGCAACCTGTATAATATGCTCTGGCTGCAAAAGGATAAATAATTGTGAGATGTTCACAAGTCCGAGTCCAAAACAGATTTGATTTGAGTTCGAAAGTATGGCAGTTTTAAAGGCCGGGACAGGAAGTGACATCGTCGGGACCTGAACCGGAAGTGATGCCTTCAGGGCCGGAAGTGATGTCATCCATAATGCTGAACCCAGAAGCGACATCTTCGGGGCCGGAAGTGCCGATACCCCGGACGTGCTGTCATCAATGGCGCCAGTACCAGAAGTGATGTCATCAATGGCGCCAGAACCTGGTGGGATTTCCTGTGGATGGTCTGCAGAGGACTGAGAGAGAAAGTCAGTGCAGCTGGCCACCCCCTGATCTGGTACCATTATTATTCAGGCCCTTTAGCTGCTTCCCAATCGCACGTGTGTGACACTTGCTAGTATAAAACTTTAAACAATCAATGAGTTGTAATAGAGAGACAGACAACAATTCTCTGTTGAGGAAAAGGAGAAAGTTGAGAAAAGGATGGTGAACTAGCACAAGTTTCCCTTTAGTCTAATTTTGTAGGAAGTGAAATACTCCAAAATCTTTTACATTTGCAGCTGAAATGTGAACACTGAAATTTAAAAAAGCTGGTAACACTTTATAACAGCTCCTACAGCTTTCATGAAATTAATATTTACATACTTTTATAATGGAGAAATACTTTTAATGTCAGATTAGGTACAGGAAAAGATCTACAATAAAATAAATGAATAAATCATTTGTAACAATTCAAAGAAGGATTATACAATTTTTGTTAACTTTTTAATGAAAGTGTTGCTAATATACGAGTCCATGTTTAATGATATTTGTAATTATTTGACTGTGCATGAATTAATAATCTGTTAAACATAATGTTAAATGTCAGTTTATGACTTATTAATGAAAGTTTTTATAAAGTACTACCAAAAATCTTCCAGCTGTTATGCTGACACTGTTACAATAAGAAGCAGTTTTGCTTTATCCTGCATCCTTACTTGGAGAAAAGTCCAACTACATTGGATGCCTTTTAACAAAGAACGATAGTTTTAATGCTGCTTGTTACACTGACATGACCACATCATATTACTAAAATGCGGACAAGTTTGTCATGCTATTTCTATCACAGTTCTACATCCAGTGAAGGAGGAGTTTTTAAAATATGGTTGTCAGCCAGCTTTGCTCTTCTTCCTTTATATAAATCATCTACCACACATAATATGGCCAATACCTGTTGGCATTCAACCTTAGTAACCACAAACTAAATCACAATAATCTGCAAGTTTCTAACACATCAAGCTGAGTCAGGAAAAACAATGTCCACTTGTGGCCTTGTCAGCAGAGAACTTGGACACTTCTTAGCAAGTCCTAACCAGAACAGATCTGTCTTACTAAAGATATGAAGATATGGTTTACATGAAGGCTGCGGTTAGCTGCTGCATTGGCTTTGTTGTTCAATAGCTTTGTAAGTTAAGAGCAGAGTTTTGAAAATAAGTTCAATATGAAACAAAAAGCCTGCCAAAGGGGTGATGCCATCATTGAATTTGATCTGAGTTGTCATGATTTGTAATTTTGTTAATTTATTATTCCTATCCTGGAGTCTTTAGATATGTTAATTACATCCCCCCAGATTGCTGAATTTGTTTATCTCTTCAAATAAAAGTTTTTTGTTGTTTTTGTTTTATTGTGATATGGTTTTGTTTTAGACTATGTGCCACCATTTTTTAAGTTTAATGTTATGGGTACTCTCCCATGAGCTTCTGGGAGAAAGCAATCTCTGTTGTCATAATGCGCAATGGTATTTAAATCGCCAAGTAAAAACCCACTTTATCTGAGATTGGATAAACTAAACCATTTTCATTCTGTTAGTTTTGTTTCTATACTTACTGACTTTTTACTCCTCTGCTTCAAGTTTTTTGAACTTTGATTTTTGGCTAGTGATTATAAATCACAAAAGATTGGCTAGAAATTTTGATATTCTACCCTGGCTCATTATTTTGACCATGTTTCTACCACCTGGTTCTTTATATCAAATTTCTTTCATGAAAGTACTCTGACATGAGCATTCTGAATGCCTTATAATAATGATAAATGACAGGATGGATTATTTTTTTTGTAATTTGGTTAATATAGTATCTGTGTTATCCAAATGTCTGTTTTGTGAACTTGCCATCACAGTCCTGCCTGTGACATCTGTGTTAATTTCTGAAAATACTTATAGCTCCAATACTTTTTTTTATTTCATTTGTACTAGTAAATATTTCAGAAAAACTGCATAAAATGAAAAACAGTTGCTATCAGCAGTAAATCGCAATAATGAATCTTTACGCAGAACATCAGACATATTATTTTTTGTAATCTTTAAAGTGATATTGGCATTAATACAATGCATTTTTTGGCAACAGCTCCAATTATCAAATCATAAGGTTCTTTCTGGTGAACTTTGCTCCAGTTTCTCCAGACCATTAAGAAAGCCTGTAAAGATGAAACTAAAGGAAATAACTTTGATTCTTCTAGGTCTAAAATAATGTTGTACAATTTGAAATTAAAGAAAATAAACTGGATAATCCTAGACTTTTGCCAGATCATAATATCATTTTGTACAAGGTGTTCCCTCTGCAGGGTGTGAGGATGTGTATTTGTAACTTGGCAGCTGACAATAATTCATGAGCAAAAAAATAGAGAAGACAAGGACTCTAGTTAAAGTCAATTATTTGTCGTTATTCATGCTCCATTCCCAATGGTCATTAAAAGATTTTTAAACTCATAATAAGCCACCACTGCTAATCATCCAGGCACAGTACAACACACTCCAACTCTGGTACAATATTCATTCATTTTCCAAATCTGTTTATTTAATTCAGGGACATTTTTTTCCCATGAGTCATAAGGTTTATGTCAAGTTTTTTTTGTTATTTTTCCATAACGTTTCAGAAGCTGAGAGCTTACCTTAACAAGTGATATGGCAAAAGGGAAAAGTCAGCAAATTTGTGTTTTCTATGCATTCCTTTTTATTACCAGACAGGAAAGTGGCGGTGGGTTGCATGTTAAGACGATGTCACATTTCATGATATCTAGTCAGTGAGGCTGTCAGACTTGTCGAATGCAGTTGCTGATTTTGTCACCTAAGTATTTCAATTAAAGAAGCTAGGGGTGTCAAATTACATGACTGCGCAACAAATTCCACCTCAGTTTCAAATTTTCATCCATCACAAACTTGTGATAGCATGCTGCCAGTCAGAGACAATCTCATGGGAAAGTTTTACAGGTAAGGTGAGTAGAGCACAAATCCCTGCCCCTGTCTTTCTTTTTACCATTCTGTTGTGGTAATTAAAACACAAGACATCAGACAGATGACGCTATCTTCTGTTTGCAAGGTTCAAAACACCTGCATTCCTTATATGCATTACAATTCTAGGTGAGTGCTCAGTGGTTGCCAGGTCTCGTGCAAATGCAGTCTGTCTTGGACTTAAACCAAACTCAAACCTGTTTGATTTTTTCAGGTGGAGTCACAGTCTAGTTGAACTGAGACACTGGTTATGTCACATCACATGAGTGACTGTCAAGAGAGCGCACCACAACCATCCCCGACTCATTAAGATTACGTAAATTAAGTCTATACCTAAAAATTGCTGGGGAAAAATGGAACCATTATTTTTCTTCTTCGAGCACAGGCCCCTAGGTGACTTAGTTCCTTAACAGAGAGTTGATCATCCTTCTAACACCTGGTTGTTTAAAGCAGTATAGCATTTCTCACTTGATTTTGGCACAAGACCAGGTGGCTTCATCAGCAATGGTCATCCTTGGTGGTTTCATTAAGTGAGGTTTAGTCATTTCAACTTGTGGTTACTCAATTGTTTTATCCAGCAAGGGAAGGTCTATGATAGTCATTTTGATTTGTGGATACTCAAATATTTCATCGATTGGGGGGGGGGGGGGGGGATTATTTCTGAAAGGCCCCTTTGCCATCACGGGCTCCTAATAGTTCTTCTTTTAAACTCTTTTTTAATTTCTAATTCCATTTTTTCTGCTTCCCATTTAACATTTTTAAACTTTTCATCACATCTATTATCTTGAAGATACTTCAATGAGTTGGCAGTAAGAAAAGTTTGCATTAGCTACGTCAATACGCCGGTTTGAGCACTATTTAACTATATAATTTATGTTCTTACATACTGCTGTCCCTCCATCAGCATACTGACCCTATTATTCACAAGTTTGTGTATTAGATCACAAAAATTATCACAATTATTTACATATTGTGGCAGATGACTGGGGAGCTTGCCCTATCAGGACGCCCCTGCAATGTAAGGATCGGGCGAGGAGACATATTGGGGACAATACTTCCCCCAGAACACGAGAAGCAACCCCCCTGGAGCTCGCCTGGACAATTCCGGAACCCTGGAAGAGCGTCAGGAAATACCTGGAGCACATCCAGGTGCAACATAAAAGGGGCCACCTCACTCCATTCTGGGAGCCGGAGTCAGGAGGCAGAGGACAGAGCTTGCAGGAGAGGAGTGAAGGTGGTGAAAGAATAGAGAAGAAGAAAAAAATAGAAGAGAGAAGGACTGAGTTATTGTGGGGAATCTGTGCACTGTGTGCGGTGCTGTGTAAAAAGGCAAGAAAGAGAATAAAACTGTGTGTGTTTTTGGGTCTTGTGTGTCTCAGTGTCTGTCTGTAGCCGGGCTAATTCCACAATACTCACCAGATTTTAAAAATTCAGGTAATTATTGTAGCGCACGTCTGTGATTGTAATTGCTGGATATGACAATCCATATATTTTTTTACAAATCAAAATATCTGGAGAGAGATGTGAAAGTCTTCCATTTCCCTAGCCCTTTGATTGTGTAATATAACAGGAGTGTTGGGGATTGACTGGAGTGGAAACTGATGCCTGCACAGATGAGTGGTTTTATAAATTCCATTACAGCACCCTAGAGCCAGCCCCAAGAACCTCATGGTGCTCCTGCAATATATATTTTTTAAAATTATGTTTGCAATTATTGTGCAGAAGAGAGAAAAACAAAAAGAAAACCTTTTTTTACATATCTTAGCAATGAGTTCTTTAGAAAATATTTTTTCTTCCAGTATAGATTTACTGGGAGAGAGTAATGATTGACTTCTTAAGACCTCTGCTGACCAACTCTGTGGTGTCCTCTGTCACGTGTTCAGTCTGTCCCTAAGGCTTCAGAAAGAGCCACTGCCATGGAAAACATCCCACATTGTTCCTGTTCCAAAGAAGGCAGACGCCTCTACACCTTGATGACTACAGACCACTGGAACTTACATCTCACATCATGATTTCCGTTGAGAGGTGGGTCCTGGACAATATGAATGCTCTTGTGGTAGACCACCTGGATCCACTGCAGTTTTCCTATCGGACAAAGATTACAGTGAAGGATGCAATTATCTATTTCCCTCACAAGTCTTATTCTTGCCTTGACACCAGCTGGCAGCACTTTGAGGATTTTTTTTTTTACATTTTCCAGTGCCTTCAGTACCATGTAGCCATCCCTGTTAAGTGGTAAACCCAGGGAAATACAGGTGTATGAGCCTATGGTGTCCTGGATTATGGACTTTCTGTCTGGCAGATTGCAGTTTGTGAGACTCCAAGACTGTGCCTCTGATGATATGGAAGTGAGCAACACTAGAGCACCACAATTTTCCAGTTCCATTTCATTCTGTACACTACAGACTATAAACATAACACCAGGTCAGAAAATCTCAGATGATTCTGCATTTATGGGGCATATTGATAAGGGGGATGAGACACAGTATAGGAGTCTGGTGTAGAAATTTGTTCATTGGTGCAAAGAGAATTTTCTACATCTTAACATCAGCAAAACCAGGAATTGGTTATTGACCTTCGCTGCACCAAAGAGCCTCAGTGCCCTGTCACTATTCAGGGAGGGCATGTAGATGTGGTGCACTGCTACAAGTTCTTGGGAATCCACATTAATGACAGGTTAGACTGGTCTCAGAACGAAGAGGAGCAATTTAAGAAAGGGCAGAGCAGACTCTGTTTTTAGGAGACTGTGTTCCTTTAATATTGGTAGTGACATCTTTCACATCTCCTGGAATTTGTAGAAAAGGAGAGTATTAATACAAATTTGAGTGTCATTATGAAAATAGCTGCACATCCTCTCTCTCTGACACACTAACACTGAGTACTATCAGGCAAGGAATTAATCTGCAGAAAAGTGTCAAGAAACGCTACTGAGACTCCTTTATACCAACAGCAATAGATCTGCAGAATCCCTAACTGTGACTATCACATCAGAAATTTTCTTTCTTTTTAAATTTTCTTTTAAATTTCTTTTCTTTTTGTCCTTTTTACTCATTCTGGTGTGTGTATCTATCTATCTGTAATAATCAACATTACAGAAAAATGTCATCAAAAAACACTAAAATAAATAAATATTTTTGGCAGCTTAGGTTCCCTGCAAGTCGCCACAACCCTAGATCAGTGCCTATTCAGCCTTAGCCTAGAGCCGGCCATGGCTAAATGTTCACATGACACTTAGTTACTGACTGACCTTACAGTTTCAAGTTCAAATTATGGATCACCAGACCACACTGTGTGCAAATGCCTTTAGATAGTCAGTATTTGTTTTTGTTCTGTTATTGTTAATGACCATGTATAATAGCATGTTAGGTCTTACAGATTTTGGAACCAATGCATTGCAGTACTCTGCTGCTGGCTCAAGGCCAAGAAACATATTCTGAATTTCTAAAGCTGTATGTAGGCCATGGACTTATTTGTTGTTTTAGATAAAGTAATTAAAGATGGTTTCAAAATAATGACCTAGTAGCTGTCCCCTTGATGTCAGTGGAATGTATGGAATTGTAATTAAACTTGAGTTTGAGAATGACCCTTTGTGGCCATGGTGCCATGAACTTGAACTGAGCCTGATCAGGCAAGAAAACAGCTTTTCATTCATGATGAGGAGATCCAGGAGTACGTAATAGGCCCCGACCCAAGTTGAAAAAAATGATAGAAGTTCCATTCAGTGAAATACTGCATATCCTTGAGAACATGAGAGGCTAAGAATGCCATACAGCTCATTAGACGTTGTTTTACTCTCTTATGCATTTATGTCAAGATTGTGTAGCACCCTGAGGTGCAAACAATTACCTCATTAAGGCACAGCCTGCCCCATGAATGAATAGAGAGCTTCTTTATTCACAAGTCCAGTATGTGTGTCTCTAATATGTAGGGAGAGATAATTATGAGGAAGGAAAATGAAACATTACACCTCACTGAGCCTAATTACAAAGGCAGCTGCCTACTCAATAGGGTAGTCAGAAATCATCTTATAATTAGGGCTAAATTTAGATTTGCCAATAAAGCCCATTAATAAACTGCGTCATTATTCAAAATAGCTCTCATATTCAAGCTGTAAAAACATTGAGGAATTTTACTTATTCATCCATTTTTTTAATTTGCCAAAACCAGTGCTAGTAACTTAGGCCTCAAAAAAGGGACAAGCTATGGCTGAACCACCAGTTAATATCAGAGTACACTCAAATAATATTCAGAGCTAATATGAATCACTAATTCATTTAACGCGAGTGTTTGTTAGTTGTGAGGCAGAACAGTCTTATGAAAACATAGGGAGAATGCACAGACTCAACACACCGAGAATAACCAGGCCTGGAACTGAACCTGGGTCAATGGAACTGTGATGTAGCAATGCTAACCAATGTGCTCCTGATCCACTTTACCTTTCCACCATTTTAAAATGTATAATTCATGCATTAATCTCTGTATTTTTATCCAGCTCAGGGATATGGGGAAAATGTAAACATTCAATCCATAAATCTACTCATTGATAATTTGTTTTTCATAAGGTCTAATATTAGGAGTGACAGGCTGAGCTACTTTCCCAGGAACCAAGTAAGACTCCGCTGTTGAAACTCAAATAAGGAGGAGATTATATTTGAAAGTGACTGTATTCATATTTTCCCTGATTTCTCCCATGCAACAGCTGGTAAACGCGCTGCATACTACAGTATTAAACAACATCTACACAGTACTGATATCAGATACAGCCTCTTGTACCCTGTCAAATTAAAAGTGAATATTGAAAGTCAGTTTTACATTTTTAGCTCTCCAATTGAAACAGAAAAAGAGCTAGGCAGGCTGATCCTGGCATCCTTTTGAAACATGATCATAAGTCATACCATGTTCTGACAAGGCAAAGAAGATTCTGCTTGCAACTTGCAACTTGGACATTTGTAATGCAATATTTGCCGTAACTCTACATTCTATTTCCTTTTCTCAAACCTTTCCCTTTTGTTTCCAATTATTATATTATATTGGAATCTCTTTCAATGAATATTTGTACTTCTTGACAACTACAACGTAACTAGCTATTTACAGGGTGTTTTTTTCACTTCATATCCTTGATTTATTAAATTTGGAATGTACTATATACGTTATTGCAGTCTCCATAGAAACCGCTCAACATTATACCCTAGGGTTATTGTATTGGGACTGTACTTTCAACATACCTCAATTTTAACTTTTTCTACACCACTGCTTGGGAGTTCATTTTGTCCTGGACATCCTCTGTCTCTCCTGGCATGTCAGAGGACCGGGACTTCGTGAAGTGTGGTCTGCCACACTTGGGGAAGCAAAATGGGACAGGTAGGGGGGGAGAGGAGCTTTGCTATTTTTTATTTATGCTGCCAACACAACAATGGGCTTCATAGCCATAACACCAGGCAATAATATGAAATCAAGGTCAAAGCTATCATATGTAAAAATATACTACCTTAACTTAAGACTACAAAATGTCAACAAAAGATCAGAAGCAATCTTTTTATCACCAAACAGTGAACTTTGTGAGCTGGAATGCCAAAGGTATCAATCATGAATTAAAGAGAAAGAAAGTATTCACTCATTTAACAGGTTTGAATGTCAAGATGGTGTTTTTACAGGAGACTCGCATAGTATGTAAAAATCTGTTCCAGTCGCAAAGGGGATTACCCAAATTTTTTCATTCTGATGATACATAGAAAACTAGGGTGTGGGAATCTTAATACACAGCACTATCCCATTTTTAGTATCAGACATGATATGTGATCCCAAAGGGTGATATGTCTTGGTGATGGGCAATGTATCTAATACTAAAGTGATTCTGATAAATCTTTATGTACCTAAGGTGGCTGATAGAGATTTCATTCAAAAATTTATCACAACTATTCCTAATGTAAACACTCATAAAATTATATTGACCAGAGACTTTAATTGTGTTTATCTTTCACCTAACATTTCAGAAAAGGAATGGAAGGTAGCCATGCACAGAATACACTCTAGCTCCATATGTGTAAAGCACTCAAATCATTTGTTAAAATTTTCTATTGAGTGCATTTATTTTGATTAAAGCTATCCACAATGTTTCCAGGGTAAGATTCAACCTGTGAATGTTGCAATCGACCTCCAGCCTCACTGGGCCACATGTTTTGGGAGTGCACCAAATTAACATAATTTTGGACAAAAATCTTTGAATGCCTATCAGACAGCATTGGTGTCACAATTACTCCAAACAGCTGTTTATCAGCTGTGTTCAGTATACTCCCAGATGGGCTTAAAGCAGAGAAGGACAAACAAATGTTAATTGCCTTTACCTCACTACTAGCACGTGGACTTATCTTGCTCAACTGAAAGAATCCCAACCCACCACCTTTAAGTCTGTGGGTAACTGATGTCCTAAACTATCTGAAACTGGAAAAATCATATTCTCACTCACAGGATCTCTTGAAAACATTTTTCAAATATGGCAGGATCTAACCAGTATTTTAGAATAATCTATATCGGGGGAAAATGATACTCTTCCTTCCTTGCCGCTTCAAAGATTTGTTTTGTTGGCTGGCTCTCCTCTCTTTCTTTTTTTTGCGTGGGGTTTGAATTTTGATTTGGTTAAGTTTGATTTGATTGTATGGATTGTTATTTGCTTTTATTTAAAAATAATAAAATTTAAAAAGAAACTCAAACTACTGTACTGTACTCACATGTTATCAGCTTATCATGTTATAAACCTTGTGGTAAGGAGTTGAATTTTGGCTGTAGACATTACAAGGAGGTCTATTGAAGATCCAAGAGACCTTCATTCTGGTATGAGTAGTGTTGCCAAGTGGAAATCTCTTGCTATCAATAACCACAGGCATATCAATAATATATAAATTAACTTCTAGATAATATACAGTATGTAAAATGTAAGATATGAATGCCAAAATATTTGGATTCCTGTGTCTGGTTGTCCTAAAAGGTAATATTTCAAAGATGGAAACAATATCAATGATCTAGCTTTTTCTGTATTTACCAATGTGATAGCCATTTCGGCATGGATTAGCTGTACGGATAAAGAAAGCAAATATCCAGAATGCTTTGTGTCTTCTTCCAATATTATAAGTGGAACTTGTGGGTTTCCTGCAACATCTGGAAGATTTCCGTCAGAGTTTTCATAGCATGTCACCAATTTCTAAAGCACTGTATATTTTAAAAGGAGTCGGGTACATCTCTGTTTCTGTTTTCCTCATAGATCCTTGCTGTTAAGGGTGGCAACTATGAAGCTGCCATTCAAACAGCAGCACTCTGTACCAAGCCACAGACTTGTCCACATTGTTGTCTGACTTTGGGATAGCTTATTTTTGTTGATTTTGCCTTCACTGAATTGTTTTTTGAATTGTTGGAACCTCTGGTTTGATTGTTCTGTTAAGCAGCTAATTCATCTCCTCTTTGTGTACAGTATAGCTTTCTTTCATCCATTGATGTGTTCTGGTTATTCTTTTAATTTTCACTATCCTCTGTTAGAAGTGTTACTCAACCTTTCCCCTGCCTAAGCAGAGCCCATCTGGGAACACCAATAAGTTAATCCTCTTTCCCTCTTTTGAGGCCTGATTTTTCAACTGTTTTCTCTATCAATTTATATTGATTTTATGTATTGGCCTAGTAATTAAGCCATGAACATCCAATTTAATATGCTAATCTAACACAAGTGCCTGGGAATTATAAAAAAAATAATATAAAGTGACTGTGATAAACTGGCACCCTGTCCAGGGTTTCTTCTTGCCTTGTGCCATATGCTACCTGAGATAGGCTCCTGCATCCCTCACAGACCTGTTCAGGACTAAACGGTTTAGAAAATGACTGCCTGACATAAGGTGAACATAAATCCATTTATTTTACAACCTGATTAATCCAGTTCATAGCAATGATGGAGATGCAGCCTTAGGACAAGAACTAATCCTGGATGGGTCATCAGTCCATTAGATGTTCCACTCACACATATACCCACACTTACTCATACTTAATCAATATTGGGTCACCAATTTACCTGACATGCATGTCTTTGCGAAGTGGAGGAAAATGAGAACACCCAGAGAAAGATCTGTTCTGCCAGTAGTTAGAATAGTCGTCGGACCACTTGGCAAGGATAAAGGACTAAAAGATCAATGCGAGTCTAGTAATGAGCTGTTGGTCAGAATCAGGGAGACAAAACAGTATTTGCCAAAACTAAAGCTCTAATCAAAAGGCAAAGTCAAAAGAAGCCTAGTCAGGAGTTAAAATGCCAGAGTAAACTATTAGAGTAGACACACTAAAATCTGTCCACAATTTTGGATATCACACAACTTGTGGCAACAACTTATAAAACTTTGCATTCATGATGTCATGCAGAATGACGTCTGGGAACTGCAGCACCAACGGTCATGCAGTAGATACAAAAAGTAACGTTATTTATGTGCAATATTGTTCCAGAGAAAACACACTAGTCAAAACATTACTATAAAACAGGAATCAACCCTGGATGGAACACTAAATCATCAAAAGGAACAATCAAACACATCAAAGCAAAGTGGAGTTGCCAGTTGTATCTTATCAATATATACTGCTCAAAAAAAATTAAAGAAACAGTTTTTAATCAGAGTACAGCATCAAGTCAATGAAACTTCTGGAATATTAATCTGGTTAGTTAAGTAGCAGAGGGGATTGTTAATCAGTTTCAGCTGCTTTGGTGTTAATGACATTAACAACAGGTGCATTAGAGGGGCAGCAATGAGACGACCCCCAAAACAGGAATGGGTTGACAGGCGGAGGCCTCTGACATTTTTCCCTCCTCATCTTTTTTGACTGTTTTTTCACTAGTTTTGTATTTGGCTATGGTTGCAGAGGTAGTTCAACTTCTCCAGGATGGCACATCAATGCATGCCATTGCCAGAAGGTTTGCTGTGTCTCCCAGCAGTCTCAAGGGCATGGAGGAGATTCCAGGAGACAGAAAGTTACTCTTGGAGAGCTGGACATGGCCATAGAAAGTCCTTAACCCTTCAGCATGACCAGTATCTGCTCCTTTGGTCAAGGAGGAACAGAGAGAGACACTGCTAGAGCCCTACAAAATGGCCTACAGCAGGCCACTGGTGTGAATGTCTCTGACCAAACAATCAGAAACAGACTTTATGAGGGTGGCCCAAGGGCCTGAAGTACTCTATTGGGTACCCTGTGCTCACTGCCCGGCACTGTGGAGCTCAATTGACATTTGCCATGGAACACCAGAATTGGCAGGTCCACCACTGGCACCCTGTGCTTTTCACAGAGGAGAGCAGCTTCACCCTGAGCACATGTGACAGACATGAAAGGGTCTGGAGAAGCTGTGGAGAATGTTATGCTGCCTGTAACATCGTTTAGCATGACCGGTTGGGTGGTGGGTCAGTGATGCTCTGGCGGGGCATATCCATGGAGGGACGCACAGACCTCTACAGCCTTGACAACGGCACCTTGACTGCCATTAGGTATCGGGATGAAATCCTTGGACCCATTGTCAGACCCTATGCTGGTGCAGTAGGTCCTGGGTTTCTCCTGGTGCACGACAATGCCCAACCTCGTGTGGCAAGAGTATGAAGGCAGTTCCTGGAAGGAATTGATACCATTGACTGGCCCCCACGCTCGCCTGACCTAAATCCAATAGAACACCTCTGGAACATTATGTTTTGGTCCATCTGACGTTGCCAAGTTGCACCTCTGACTGCCCATGAGCTCAGTGATGCTCTGGTCCAGATCTGGGAGGAGGTCCCCCAGGACACCATCCATCGTCTCTTTAGGAGCTTGCCTCCACCCCTCCGACGCTGTCAGGCATGCATACAAGCACGTGGGGACCATACAAACTACTGAGTACAATTTTGAGTTGGTGCAATGAAATATCTGCAAAATGGACTAGCCTGCCACATCATTTTATCACTATTATTTTTGGGTGTCTTTGAATTCAGCCTTCAGTAGGTTGATAATTTTCATTTCCATCAAACAATGTGGCATCCTTTCGTTCCTAACACATTACCCAGTCCATATCAGTACAGATAACCAGCAGGATTTTTTCCCATTGAGATCAGATGCGTTTTCAAAGTGTTCCTTTAATTTTTTTGAGCAGTTTATATAAGGAGATGCAACAACATACCTGAACATAAAAAACACAAAGATGCAAGGAGAACATGCAGACTCCATGTACCAATGGCCAAATAGGGATTAGAGTGGACTAACCACTGCATCATTCAGTTTAGTGTTAAAACTTACCCAAAAATGTATTATTTTTCCTGTTAAGAATGCTTAAACAAGAATTTCAGAACACTTAAATTAAATTATGTACAGTAACAAATAAAACTGAATTTCATTTTATGAGTCATACAACTTTATTGCTTTTTAAGTAGCTTATCCCAGAAACACATTTAGACCCTTGGCGTAAAGAGTGTTGCTTGCATAACATGAAAGAAACACATTCTTGAAACCTGAGCATATTTTTTTAAACTGCTTTTTTCTAAACATTAAAATATGGCAAAAAATACATGTCCTGACAGCTCAGAATGTTGAATAAGTGCAGGGAATGGGAAGTGTTGTGCAACTTGGAGAGCAAGCCACATTAGTATTATTGTTGGGCACACAAAACCTGAACTGACTTACAGAGAACATGGTAATAAACCTTAGTAATCCTCCAGTAAAAAATTAAACATTATCTCCATATAACCCATGTATGCACTCTAATGTACAAAATAAATTTACATTACATTAAATTAATTACATACTTGTAACTCACAGTATTAACACTTTGTTTAGTGGTTTAAAATTTCTGGTTTAAAATTTAAGACATCCTTTTCTTAGAATTAAACAACGTTTAGATTAATTATTTAACCAGCATTCTGTTTAATGTTTCTCTTTACTATTGTACAGTCATTGAAGAATATTTATTGTGAGTATCACAGACTTACTGCATTTATGAAGAAAAACAGTGATATCTTCTCATTTCCTGAGAATTAAGTATTTCATTTTGTGATAAGCAGCCCGGACACTATGTTAAAGTCCACCACACGTTTATTTACACTATTTATACAGTCCTTATATGCACAACCCAGTGCCGCAGCACCAATCACCCCAATAGTCCAGACCACTGTCCACAATGCCTTCAGGCCGCCTCCTTCTCTCTGCTCTCAGACCTTGTTCTCTTCTACCCGACTCCAGCTCTTTGATTGGAGGGAGGTGGCCCCTCTTATCCTCACGCGGATGAGCTCCAGCTGCTCTCCATGACGTCACGTCCTGGTGTGGTGGAAGCGTCAGGAGAGCACCCGGAAGCACTCCGGGTGACCCTGGAAGGATCGTCCTCCATTTGTGTGGTGGAAGTAAATAAGTCCCGGGCTCCATGAGGCTCGGGGCGCCCCCTGGCGGTGGCCAGAGGCCCCAATGGTCTTGAGCCTCCCTGCTCTCCTTCCGTGGGCCTTTTCTACTCCAGGGCGGTTGCCCCCTCGTGGCCCAGAGGACAAATATGCCACAACCTAGCCCTTCCAGGCGTCCCGGCCAGGTCTGACCTCCAGCCATGTACGACAATTTCTTAATTAATTTGCTTAATCCAATGCTGGGTCCCGGGGGGGCCAGAGTCTATCCCAGCAGTACTGATGCAACGCAGATACCATCCCTTGGAAAAGGTGCTTGTTTATCTTCACATCCTCACATATATCCAGCCACACTCACATTGAACCAATTTGAAATCAACAACCATCCTAATACACATGCCTTTGACGCTGTGGGAGAATATCCGAGTTTCCAGAGGATAAACCCACACAGACACTGGCAAAGTTTGGGATTCAAAATCAGGATATTAGATTCAGGAGTCAGCAGCTCCAACCACTGTAACACTGTTCTGACCTTTATAATAACAGCTTCATGCAAGTCCAATTAGTATAGGGTTTCAATCAAAGAAAGAAAGTAAAAATCAAATTACATGTATAGTTTTTTTTCTGTTTACTGAAGACTTTATCTTATGTGACACCTTTCTATAATGAACACCCAAGGTGCTTTACAAATAGTAAGATTTCATGCAATTGTTCACAAGAAAGTTATATGATTTGCTCAAGGTTACAGAGTAAGACACATGGAAGAATCAAAGTCCAAATATCTAAACACGAGACCACACTGACTCCTCTATAATGCAGTATGTGATATCCTGTCATTCTCTGACCCACTAAACCTGATTCATGGCCACAGTGCTGTTTAATTAAGACAATTTTTACGCTGAAGTTAGTCTTTAGATGTATTTACCAATGGCTAGACTTGTGCATCCACAATTAAAAATAAAAGGTATTGAAAGTTTGGCTATCTTTATATATAATATGCTACCGTGGCTGTTCATTTGTCTGTCCAGGATGTTAAATCACCTATAGCTTGCAAACCATTTGAACTATTAACCTGAAATCTGGTACACATATACTATATGAAGTCTACTATGCACTTCCAGGGAGATGATTGACCTCCAAGGTTATTCCCCTTTTTATTTTTATTTTAATTTATTGTAGAATCAACTCTCAGCAGAGGCCAGCTGGGCGACCGTGCGTATGTGCACCGTTCTCATTCCCTACCACCTTCGCTGTCACTTCCCCTACCTCTTCATATCTTAAATCATTCTTGAGGCAGATTGAAGACATAAGTGCCAGCTTAAGTGAAAAATTAAAGAAAATGTACAAAGTAATTACAACACAAACACTGACTTAATCAGTTTTAACGCAAAAAGATGCAGACGAAAGAAGAGAAGAAGCAGGCTGCCAGGGTGGAGAAAAGAAGAGCTGCTCAGGAAACAGCAAGCACATCAACCTCTGAGCAAATGAATGCTAAATGTACAGAGAAAGAGTATGAAAACTAGGAATGATCAAGTCAAGTGTATTCACTGCATGTTATTACACATTGCGCTGTTACTGGTACACTATAATATATTAATTTGGGATAAAGAAATTCCATTTGCAAAGATTCCATCAAGGTGGCACAGTATTCTGAACATTTCTGTTATAGATCATGTAGAGACTGAGACAGAAAGCCACATTATAGTCACAGTGCAAATCTGGATGACAGTTTGGAAGGGCAAGAAGGATGTCTAACTCTCACTTGTCCTTAAACCCTAAGAGTATCCACTTCCACTGACTCATTCTATTGTGGGCAGTGTTTTCACTTGAACCTTGGCATAATTTTGTTCATTTGTGTTTCTTCTCACATTCAAAAGAAATACGGTCAGGTTGATTAGAAATTCTAAATCAGGGTGACCAGCTCCAATCCAAAAGGGCCACCGTGTCTGCATGTTCTTTTCTTAATTAGTGACTAATTTTTGCTGTTAAGTAGCTTGTTTTGCCTTAATTTTAATTGACTTGCTTCTTAAGACTCTGCCCCCTTAATTGTTTCTTCATTCTTTAATTAGTGGTCAAACTATAGTGAGATACAAAACAAGACAATGCATGAAACAGTGAACATGTGAACATCATAAAACAGGTGAAGTTCTTAGTGATGTTGATCTGCTCAGGTCCACAAACATTTTAACAGTGCTCTTAGAAAAAAGAAAATGAAGTTTTAGAAATGTCTGGTGTGGCAAAATGAAAGCACCAATAAGCCATGAAATTAAATATCAAAAAACGGCTTCTGATTGAGAAACAGGTTGGAGTGAAATTAATTGGAGGCTCGACTTTGCTGGTCATCTGTTTGCTCACTTGACCTTCCATTTTTGTTTGGCTGACTTTTAAGTGAAAAAGAAACAATTCAGAGGGCTACATCTGAACAAAACAAGGACAATTAAAATGAAGGGAAAAGAAGTCAATTAACAGCAGAACTTGGTCACTGATTGAGAAAGTGGCAGGAAGGAAAACCTGCAACAATTGTGGCCCTCCGGGATCAGAGTTGAACACCCTTGACCCAAATCAGGGGTGGCCACCTCCAATCCTGGAGAGCCGCAGTGGCTGCAGGTTTGTGTTCCAACCCAGTTGCTTAATTAGAAGCCAAGTCCTTACCAATAGCAGATCTTATCTAATTTCATGGCTTGTTAGAGTTTTAACTCTACTGTGGCAGTTCACTCTTAAGTCACAGATTTGTTTCTTTTCTAATGTAACATGTATCATCCAAGTGACCTGAAGCTTAAAACAGATGAGTAATTTTCAGCTCTTTGCTTTCTCTTTAGTTTCCTTCTGAGTACTTAATGAAACCAAATAGTAAATGATGAATACACATTGGTGGAAATGGAGACAAGCTAGATGTAGAACTGCTGGCTCCTTTGTCATTTCTATCTTATTGCTAATAAGGAGCAGTTAACACTATGAATACAATTGGAATACAACTGTTTAAGATAGAGATGGGAAAGTGATACAGAAGTGTTAAAGCTTATGTCAGTCAATCTGAAGCGTAGTGAGCCGTATCACTGTGTCGGAGCTTGTGTCAAAACACCGCTGTCAAGTGACCCGTGACGTTTGAAGCTTCAAACGTCATCAGTACTTCACAGCACACTTTATTGGTTTATTTATTTAATAACATAGAATAAAAGTAAGGTCTGATGGCCAGGGAGGACAGAAAAAACAAAAAAAAATGGGTGGAGAAAAAATAAAATCTGCAGGGGTTCCAGGCCATAAGACCGCCCAGCCCCCTCAAGGCATTCTACCAAACATAAATTACATCAATCACTCCTCATTGTATTCAGGGTTCTCATGGAAGGACTTGATGAGGATGGTCACGTGGACTTCTAGGGCCTCATGTATAATGCCGTGCGTAGAACTCACACTATAACATGGCGTAAGCACAAAAGCGGGAATGTGCGTACGCACAGAAAAATCCAGATGCAGGAATCTGTACGTACGCAAACTTCCACATTCTTCCGCTACATAAATCCCGATCAGCGTGGAAAGTAACGCATGTACACGCTCCTTCTGTCCCGCCCCAACTCCTCCCAGAATTACGCCTCTTTGAATATGTAAATCAATATAAATAGCCTTCTGTGAAAAGACAATGGTAAAAGCACGGGGAAAATATAAGAATTTCAGCGAATACCAAGTGGAGGCAAAGGAAAAATGTACTATTTGTTGGTTTAAACAGTGGTATAATCAACAAAAGGAAGTTGATCGAGTGACAGAGTGTCGGAGAAACTCGAAGGCTCAACTTCACAAAGTCGCACAGTGCCCGAAATAAAAAAGAAATCACATATCAAAGTCGCCGTGAAAAGGCGACTCGTAGCCCACCGTCTGAGTGTCATATGAAAGCTTATTAGGGTACAGACAAAAAAAATAGGCACACAGTGGGGAAAAAAGCACGAAATGTCAACTTTAATCTCGAAATTTCCACTTTAATCAAGTAGTTTATTTTGCCATTAAAGTAGTACATCATAAACTTCATCTTAAAATCGTTTAATTTACTAGTTTCGCAAATCCCATTGTAACTAAAGTGGCATGTTAAATGCTTTGTTCTGTATTTGATCTTCTATGTGCTCTATGTGTGTGAATCACTACCTGCTTCTTAAACGGGCTTTCTCTTTCTCCGACAGGACACATAATCCATTACATTTGTGATATTACAGCTCTCTGAATAATTAAAATACTGAGATGTATACGTGATATCTTTTTCATGATGATAGGAGTGAAAGCATGTTATTAAACATGGGAACACGGTGGCACAGTGCTTGTTCATGTCTCACGCAAGAGGCTTGCTGCGCCATGCGCGACCTTCAATGAAATAATTTATCACAGCAGTACTGTCTCTTTCAAACGTACTAACCTCCAATTCCTGCCCTTACTTTTCTTTCTCCAAAAACCCAATCGCCACACAATCAGCTATGTAATAGACGTGAAGGCATTTGTAAGCCATTGTCTGCTTCCTCTTCGTACCCTAGGAAAGAATAAGAGAAAGAAGTTAGATTAAGGGGTCTTAAGGGGTCTTAATCTAATAAATGTTTGATAGCGTTTCGTCGGTTTGACTGCTTTGCCACTAAATTAACAGATAGCCTATATAAAATTCCTCATTCTCATTCAACAATGTTGGGTTGTGAGGAGAGAGAGATTTGGAGAGCTTTGGAGACAGATGGCAAATAACAGCGAAAAACAGTGTTCAAAAGTTAAATAGTATAAATGGACAAGGACCTTAGCAGAATAAAATGAGCATAGACATTTCTGACCTTTTACTGGTGACATCAGACTGAAACAGTGAGTGCTGCTTCACTTGCGCTGTTGAGAGCTTGCCTTGACCTCAGTTAACCACCAGATGTTGCTGTTCATACTGGGGCTGAGGCTTCAAATCTTTTTCAGCATAAATAGAAAGAAAGCCTCAAAGCTTCACGAGACTTCATTTTCCCATTGGTAGTTTAAGACTAAAATAGGCAATTAAAGGTTCGAAATCTTAACAAGTGAGACAACTAAAATGAAGCAGAAAAATGTCAATAAGTGCTTCATCATCAATGAATGATTCCTCATGAAGGTATTGGGTTGGAACAAACACCTGAAGTCACTGTGGCCCTCCAGTACCAACGTTGCACAGCCCTGATTTAAAGGGTCTGAGTCTTAAATAGCAAATAAATGAAATGAAGTTAATTAGTAGCAAAAACTAGTCACTAATGAAGAAAATAATTAGAATGAAAACCTGGAACCACTGTGGATCTTCAGTATCGGAGTTGACCACCCATGTTCAAAATTGTCCCAGCATAAGTGACTTTGCCCTGTGGTGGACTGACTTAACATCTGGCACAGATGCTACAGCAAAAGGCTTAACTTCTTGCAACCCTGCACTGAATAAAGCAGTTTAGAAAAAAATAAGACAAATGGAAATTGACAAAACCTGATAATGCCAGACAGCAATGAGTTGAGACGACTTGCTTCAAAACTGAATACTGCATTCTTAGCAGGGAGGCTACAGGTAGTAAAGATAAGCAACACATTGCACCCCACGAAGCTGCTGCTTTATCTCCAAACTTTACTCAATTTTCACCCATGGCAGTAAGTCAACACCTAGTTAATTCAGTTAGCTTCAGTAAAACCAATGAGACAGTAAATAACAATTAAGTGAGTTAATGGTAGCAATCTAAGAGAAAAATAACTCCTCATTTACTTTGGAGACACACCTACATCCTGGTCAGCATTAAGGATCAGCAGTGCAAACCGTTAGCTTGTTCATATTACTCATAAAGGTACTTTTGAAAAGCTCAGCTGGATTTACAAAACTGCACTCATCCTAAAAAAACCAAATGAGCACATTCACTTTGTGAAATGCCTGAGAAACACCACAAAGTTCTTTCCACCAAAGGGGGAAACCCCAGGTTTTGAAGTTGGAGCTGTATTTTGTTCCACAACCGACAATTTAAAGATTGCAAAGAATAATTTTCACTTATTTGTGAAATTAGATCACCTTTATCTGTTAGTATTATTCAAATGCAGACCAAATGTCTTTACATGCAAATATGTTGGAAAAACATACACCTTTTCATGGGAAAGTAAAAACCTTTGTATACATGTTGCTCTAACAGAGAAAAATCAATCTGTAGATGTAATTATAAAGAATTTAATCTTATTGTAATGAAAAAAAACTTGGCCAGTTTCAATAGAAAACATGTGCAATTCTGATTTAATTCTCCAAAACTTGTCATTTGAGACTTTTTCTGTTTTCTTTTTCAGTCATAAATAGTAAAGTAAAACATGACAACCATAAAAACACTGCAAATTCTAATCATAGATAAGCACTGTATAGAGCAATTCACTTCTCAGTCAATTTAAAAGGACAAAATAGAAAGGCATGCTTTTAATTCATATTAAAAAGCTCTTTCTGAGACTAAAGCAAATAATTCAAAAAGCAAATCTTACAGTTGCTCAATAACAGAGGGAGGCTGGATCCAGTAATTCTTGACTCAAGTCAGTGGTTTCATTTTGGATGTATTTAGATGTGGTTTTGGTCTGACCCATCTAATTTGCAAGCCAACCCAACCACTTATTAAGATTTGCTTAACCACATTGAATCCCCAAATTCTGGCTATACTATCTAGTCTAAAGACACATGTGTCTTTTATTGCATAACAAGCTTATCAGATGTGGTCTTGGCTGAGCCAAAAAATAGGATAAAGGCAGCATATTACACTGTGACCTTATTAGTAGAGAAAGAACATTACGTTCAATAATGATTAGCACTGATTTTATAAACACTACAAGAAACTATATTCCCTACTGCATGAAAAAGTAAAATATAGCATGTGAATTTACCTACTGTTCTGTCTTGTAAGGTCCAATGATGGCCCTATTTTCTACTTACACTCTTTATTGTGTAGACCTCAATAAAATGTCTTAAATCCCATACACTTAACAATAAAATACCCCACATAGACAGTAACCAGGCCAGAAATCAAACCTAGGACTCCAGAGCTATAAGCATTAGATTTTGGACCACCATGCTGGCCAACATTTTACAATTAATTAACAAGTATAAATGTTTACATCACTGTGAAAGTAACTTTACGTTATCCTTTATTTAATATTTCAAACTGAGTTCCATACAACACCCTAACTTTCTGTCTATTTGTGAGGGTTGTAGTGGCAGCTTGCTGAATTCATCTTGTGTAATTCAGAGGTACTCCTGAATTTCCAGAATTAAAAAATAGTCACAAGATTTGTCTGAGGAATCAGTTTTGAAGCTACTGTCATGAACGAGTAGTTGTAAGGAAAGAAATATAGTACACTAGATACAAGATATAAACTTTCCAAGTCAATTCAATTTTTATTTATAGAGCATGTTTAAAAACATCAGAAGTTGACCAAAGTGCTGTACAGCTTCCATAAATTATTTATATATACTTTATGTGCAGTAAATAAATAGACCAAAAATAAATGCACACATACAATAGTTTAAAAAGCTAAGGCAAAAAGACAAACTTTCAATCGGGATTTAAAAGTGCCTAAAGTTGGTGCTGACTTAATGTAAAAAGGGAGACTATTTCAAAGCTTAGGGGCAGCTACTGGAAAAGCGTGGTCCCATCTAAGCTTAAGTCTAGAACTCGGTACAACCAATAACGTCTGGTCAGAGGACCTCAGTGATCGTGAAGGAGAGTAAAGGTGTAAGAGATCAATAGGATAAACGGGAGCTGAACCACTTAAAACAAACCGTAATATTTTAAACTCAATCCTGTAGTGAACAGGAAGCCAGTGAAGAGAAGCTAAGAGTGTTGTAATGTGATTTTGTTTTCATGTGCCAGTTAGAAGCCTGGCAGCTGTGTTTTGGACTAGCTAAAGTCAAGCAAGGGATGACTGATTTACTCCAATGTATAATGAGTTAAAATAGTGAAGCCGAGAAGAGACAAACGTATGAATTAGTGTTTCAAAATCATGCACAGAAAGAAAGGACTTGGCCTTAACTCTTTATCAATGGAGTTAATTTGTTTATCAAATTTGAGGGCATTATCAAAAATCATACCAACATTTATCGCAAAGGATTTACAGTAGGTTGTCAAAGGGCAAAAATGAATTTCTGGAGTACAAGTAAGATCAGAATGTCCAAAGCACACAATCTCTGTTTTTTGACAGATTAAGAAAATGTAGTGACATCTGTGTTTTAATGTCTTCCAGACATTTCAAAGAAGGTTTAAGAGGATGTCACTAGAGTGAAATTTTCAAAAAAGAAAATATGCCTTTGCCAGGATAGGTCACCAGCCTCAATGTGACCCTGAATTGGATTAAGTGGAATTGTGATATGTTCTGTTGATATATTAGGAATATTAGAAATTTAAACAGAGGTTAAAGGTAAGTTCATGACATGCTGTAGAGAGGGGTCTTGTGTGTGGATAAATTCAACAGTCTAGCTGCTGCAAAGTGTTTACTTTGTGTTGTATGGACACAAATGGAAATTGGTTAAAGGTACATTTCAGAGGTTTTCCTGATGCAGAGAATCAAGAGATAGTGTGGTAAGTAGTAGTACTTTTAGCATGCTTTAAAACTTTAGGTACTTGTGTACTAAACAGACAGCTCTATTGTCGTCACGAAAATCGGTGGGGCCACTGCCCCGGTTGATTAATTTTTGGAGTTTAAATTATTAGACTGACCTACCCCAACCACAAATACTAACCTTAAAGTTAGTGGGGGTGTGCATAGTTGCCTATAGGTCTCTAACGTTAATGTCCCCTTTGGGTGCCTAATCTTAAAAACGAAAATCCAATTTGCATCACAATAATAGAAAAGGGTACTAGCCATCCATGTCGTCCATTTAGTACACAAGTACCAAACCTTATTTTTTTCTTTTTTAGGATTTAGGTAAACAGAGACATTCAAGAGCAATATTAAGCTGAATGGTTTTTTCACATTGTGATTGTTGTAATGTTCTAAATAAAACATTGGAAATTGAATTGTAACCAGCTGAGTGTCTTGTGTGATCCGTAGGGGGCGTTGCAGAACCCCAAACTCAAGACACAACCACAGTGACACTGTCATGGCTCAAATAAAAGGTTTATTACAATAATATATCTTAACAAGGTCTTCTTTGATAATAGTGATCCCAACACAAGCACAATCACAATTCCTTTCTCTTTCTCTTTATTCTTCTTCCTCCTCCTCCTCCTCAACTCCTCCCAGGAGAGCTTTGTCCATTCTCCACACCACCGATCCACCTGGGTGAAGCAGAGCTACTTCCTTTATGCAGGACCCAGGAGTACTTCCAGTGATATGGCATAACCCATAGGAAGCACTTCCAGGTCAAATGGAATTCCACAAAAGTAAGGATCACAATCCCTGGCAGCTCCAACTGTCTGCAAACAATAAATCCAACGTGGATTCCCCAATGAGACTACAGTTCCTAGTATGCCCTGCGCGTGTCCAAATGGGTAATGAAATTTGGGGAGGCTGCAATCTAGGTTATCGGGGAGAATGTATTCATGATGTATCGTCTCCCACGGACTCTCCATTATATTGACCAGCATATACACATCTCCTGCCAAGCTCCTAGTCAAGACAAGGAACATCCTGTCTTTTTTCTGACTCACTCATTACCATGGCCTCTTGGACAGGTACTGGACTGAAACCCATCCCAACAGGGATGCCAGCCCGTTCATCATGTCCATGGCACCACTTGCAAAAGAACTTTTCAGGAGAACAAGTCTTGTATTACTTCTGAATTTAAAATTTATTTGAATATTGTATGTTTTTATATTTTTGAAGTGTTTGGAACATTTTCCATAGTATTTTTTCATCTTATTTTGGTACATGTTTCCTAATCATTTTGTTGTGTCTTTAAAAATGTCAGCCAATGCTGACATCATGCTAATTCTTATGGATATCTCTGGAGCAAATGTGTCAATTTAATAGTGACCTATTAACAGACCTGTAACATTTTCTTGGAACTTTACCAAGAAAAAAACTCTCTCTGGCTGAAAAAAATTTTTTTGTTTGGTTAAGAAATTGAAGTTCCTGATTACAGTACTCGCTCGACTACAATTCATGTTTCGACACATCATGAAAGTTTGTTTGATTGATCGAACCTGCCAGTTTTAAAGTTACCATTTCTGGTTCATATATTCAACCTCTGCTACTTGGAAAAGCAAACCAATAATATATTCCTTTTTATGAGACTTTTTTTTCGTTTTTCTTGCAAACTGCACAAGACGTGATGTTCTGTTACAACATTTTAACTGTTCATTGTATTAAGATTTGTAGTTAGAGCTCCATCTACTGGGTACAGCTGGTATTTTCCCTCCCTTCCCTTGCTTCCTGTCATGTGAGGTAATCAGGAAATTAATTTAAAAATCACGAACGCTGCTGCCATGTGCATGGAAACGCACTAGTCACAATCCTCGGTCGTCTGTACTTATCGTCATGTTTGTGATAGCATCATCTGTATGTATTATTTTATTCTACTGTTATCATTCCCTATATATATATATATATATATATATATATATATATATATATATATATATTTGCAGTTGGAGATCCACAAAGGGAGAAAAAATGAATCACGTATCATAAAATAGTTTTATTCCTGAGCTTTCAACCCCTATCAGGGGTCTTCATCAGAGGATAATGCTTAGACTTACAAGAATCAAAGGCAATATATAGCAACACATTCAGTATGGGGGGGGTGGGGTGGGTGGAGGTGACTAAGTCAGTATGATCAAGGGGTGGGGGGGGGGGTGTATAGTTTAATTAATGTGTACAGTGATCCCTCGCTATATCGCGCTTCGCCTTTCGCGGCTTCCCTCCATCGCGGATTTTATATGTAAGCATATTTAAATATATATCGCGGATTTTTCGCTGCTTCGCGGGTTTCTGCGGACAATGGGTCTTTTAATTTCTGGTACATGCTTCCTCAGTTGGTTTGCCCAGTTGATTTCATACAAGGGACGCTATTGGCAGATGGCTGAGAAGCTATCCAGCTTACTTTCTCTCTCCCTCTCTCTCTCTCTCTCTCTCTCTCTCTCTTGCGCTGACGTAGGGGGGTGTGAGCAGGGGGGCTGTTCGCACACCTAGACGATACGGACGCTCGTCTAAAAATGCTGAAAGATTATCTTCACGTTGCTATCTTTTGTGCAGCTGCAGCTGCTTCCTGAAACGACATGCTGAACGGTGCTTCGCATACTTAAAAGCACGAAGGGCACGTATTGATTTTTTTATCTGTCTCTCTCTATCTCTCTCTCTCTCTGCTCCTGACGGAGGGGGTGTGAGCTGCCGCCTTCAACAGCTTTGTGCAGTGGTGCTTCGCATACTTAAAAGCCAAACAGCACTATTGATTTGTTTGCTCCTTTGAAGAGGAAGATATGTTTGCATTCTTTTAATTGTGAGACTGAACTGTCATCTCTGTCTTGTCATGGAGCACAGTTTAAACTTTTGAAAAAGAGACAAATGTTTGTTTGCAGTGTTTGAATAACGTTCCTGTCTCTCTACAACCTCCTGTGTTTCTGCGCAAATCTGTGACCCAAGCATGACAATATAAAAATAACCATATAAACATATGGTTTCTACTTCGCGGATTTTCTTATTTCGCGGGTGGCTCTGGAACGCAACCCCCGCGATGGAGGAGGGATTACTGTATATGTCCTTCTTAAGTTGGCATATGCTGGGTTTATGTCCAAGTGTCTGTTGATGGCGTTTTCATCTGATAGCCAAGACTCGGCCAACTCTCTGGCGCTTTTTGTACTGGCCTTAAATTTTACTTTTACGTTGTCCCAGTTGAATGTGTGTCCTGTCGATTTAGTATGTGCATATATCAAAGATAGTGCGTCCTTTCTTCTGACGGCGTTGCGATGTTCCTGTACACGTGTTGAGATTTTTTTTGACGTTTGGCCTATGTATACAGCTGAGCAAGAATTGCATGGAATACTATAAACTGCGTTTCGTGTTTCAGCTGTCGATTTCTTGTTTTTAGCATTAAACAGGACCATGCACAGATTGTTGGTGGGTTTATGTGCTATTCTGATGCCCCACTTGGTCAGGGAGCGTGCCGTGCCTTCTGACACATTATGGTGATACGGGAGTGAATGCCAGGTGGGGTGGGGGTTCTGATTTACGTCGATTGTATGCTGATTCCTTTGGCGTCTGCTGTGTAGACTCCGATTAATGAATGATTTTGAGTATCCGTTCGAGGTGAAAAGTTGAAACAGATAGCGTCTCTCATTAATTTTTGTTTCCTTGGTATTACAATGCGTGTGGACTCGCTTAAATAGGGTTTTCACGCAGCTCCGTTTATGAGATACCGGGTGGTTGCTGACGTAGTGTAGGATCTTGTCTGCGTAGCATTGTTTGCGGTAAACACTTGTGGTCAGGGTGGCGTCACTATTTCTTTTGATGTAAATGTCCAGGAAGTTGATGTGTCGATTGTTTTCTTTTTCCATTGTGAACTGGATTGCAGGGAATATTGTGTTAATATGATTGAAGAACTCATTCAGCTGGTTCTTTCTTAATTTGACGAATGTGTCGTCTACATAGCGTATCCAAATTTTGGGTGTAATCTGGGATATAGCTATGTTTTCAAATCGTTGCATTACCAGTTCAGCTAGGAGTCCAGATAACGGTGATCCCATCGGCATGCCTTCTTTCTGTGTGTAATACTTGCCGTTGAAATGAAAGTGCGTTTTTTGGCAAAGTGATATTAGGTGCATTATGTCTTTGATGGACAGTTTGGTTCTTGTCTCTATGGTGGGGTCACTATCCAGTTTCATTAATAATGTTTCTGTGGCCAGTTGGATCGGGATCATGGTGTATAGCGATATAACATCAAACGAGACCATGATCTCGTCCTCGGCGATGGATACGTCATTCAAGCGCTGTAATGCCGACTCCGCGCTGTTGACGGAATAATCTGAGTCGTCCGTTAAATGTTTAAGTAGTTGGAAAAGTCTTTTTGACAAGTAGTATGATGGTCCGCCTATTAGGCTAACCACTGGTCTGTATTTTAGTGGTGTTTTGTGTATTTTTGGGAGTCCATAAAATTCCGGGCAGTTAGCATCATTGGATTTCATTTTGTGAAAGTTCTGTACATCCAGGCGGTTACCATTGCGGAGTTTGGTCAGAGTATAGTTTATTTTATTCTGTGTGGTTTTTGTTGGGTCGTCAAGCCACCAACGAACACCCCGAAAATGTCAACCATCATATAACAGTTTACTAAACGAGTTTTGTATGAACTTATCACGGAAACACACCGCCAACGAAACTTTTACCGATCTGTAATTATGGAGCAACACGCTAAACTAATCACAACATGTGGACAAACGGTTACGGAGGAATGGACTAAAAGGATCCAGGACACCGCTTCCAAAAACCGTATTTCTAAATGAAATACACTCAACAAAAAATGGGGTAAACTCACGGGAAATCAACATATGAACAACCCCCAATCCAGAGTACACAACCTATCCAAAAGACGGCTCTCCACCACAGAACACAATATTCTCTCCAGAGGATTAAAATTCAATTATAAGGACGCATCTAACATGAACTTCCTCGGTTCGTTAGAACATATCTTAGCAACTGAAAAAATACCAACAGAACAGGCACAAGAAATAAGATGCAACGTCGCCAGCCAGCTACACACAAGACAACCAACCACACGTATTCTGGCAAGTGAACAGAAAGCTCTAAGATCTTTACGGAATGACAACAGCATTATTATTACACCAGCTGACAAAGGAGGCGCAACTGTTATCCTAGACAGAGAACAATACTCCACAGCTATGGAAGAAATGCTTTCTGACACTAATACTTATCAACAGCTAAATAACGACCCAACAAAAACCACACAGAATAAAATAAACTATACTCTAACCAAACTCCGAAATGGTAACCGCCTGGATGTACAGAACTTTCACAAAATGAAATCCAATGATGCTAACTGCCCGGAATTTTATGGACTCCCAAAAATACACAAAACACCACTAAAATACAGACCAGTGGTTAGCCTAATAGGCGGACCATCATACAACTTGTCAAAAAGACTTTTTCAACTACTTAAACATTTAACGGACGACTCAGATTATTCCGTCAACAGCGCGGAGTCGGCATTACAGCGCTTGAATGACGTATCCATCGCCGAGGACGTGATCATGGTCTCATTTGATGTTATATCGCTATACACCATGATCCCGATCCAACTGGCCACAGAAACATTATTAATGAAACTGGATAGTGACCCCACCATAGAGACAAGAACCAAACTGTCCATCAAAGACATAATGCACCTAATATCACTTTGCCAAAAAACGCACTTTCATTTCAACGGCAAGAATTACACACAGAAAGAAGGCATGCCGATGGGATCACCGTTATCTGGACTCCTAGCTGAACTGGTAATGCAACGATTTGAAAACATTGCTTTATCCCAGATTACACCCAAAATTTGGATACGCTATGTAGACGACACATTCGTCAAATTAAGAAAGAACCAGCTGAATGAGTTCTTCAATCATATTAACACAATATTCCCTGCAATCCAGTTCACAATGGAAAAAGAAAACAAAACAATCGACACATCAACTTCCTGGACATTTACATCAAAAGAAATAGTGACGCCACCCTGACCACAAGTGTTTACCGCAAACAATGCTACGCAGACAAGATCCTACACTACGCCAGCAACCACCCGGTATCTCATAAACGGAGCTGCGTGAAAACCCTATTTAAACGAGTCCACACGCATTGTAATACCAAGGAAACAAAAATTAATGAGAGACGCTATCTGTTTCAACTTTTCACCTCGAACGGATACTCAAAATCATTCATTAATCGGAGTCTACACAGCAGACGCCAAAGGAAGCAGCATACAATCGACGTAAATCAGAACCCCCACCCCACCTGGCATTCACTCCCGTATCACCATAATGTGTCAAGAAGGCACGGCACGCTCCCTGACCAAGTGGGGCATCAGAATAGCACATAAACCCACCAACAATCTGCGTATGGTCCTGTTTAATGCTATAAACAAGAAATCGACAAGCGAAACACAAAACGTAGTTTATAGTATTCCATGCAATTCTTGCTCAGCTGTATACATAGGACAAACGTCAAAAAAAATCTCAACACGTGTACAGGAACATCGCAACGCCGTCAGAAGAAAGGATGCACTATCTTTGATATATGCACATACTAAATCGACAGGACACACATTCAACTGGGACAACGTAAAAGTAAAATTTAAGGCCAGTACAAAAAGCGGCAGAGAGTTGGCCGAGTCTTGGCTATCAGATGAAAATGCCATCAACAGACACTTGGACATAAACCCAGCATATGCCAACTTAAGAAGGACATATACACATTAATTAAACTACACAACCACCCCCCCCTTGATCATACTGACTTAGGTGCAAGGCAGGACCCAATCATGGATAGCACAAAGATCATCTCAGTATTTAAAAAAGAGATAGACAATAATTAGAAATCTTGTCTAATCTGATGTAGAATCTGGGTAGTGCTTGCCAGAGGCAGCCAAGACCCATTTACTTAACTTTTGTAAAGCATTCTTCACTGAGTTCAATCTCAGAACACCATAACAGGTAAATGCAATTACAAAGTTTACAAATTATTAATTACATAATAAATACAAATAAAGATACAAATCTGGTGGGCAACTCAATTGTTTTAAGCAGATCATTCTAGGACCTTTAAATGTCTATTACGATTGGGGTATAGTGAAGCTAGCAGCCTACACTCTTAATAATAAAGGCACCAGATTGGTTCTCCTGATCAATGCCATAGGGGAACCATCCACAAGAAGGTTCAAGACATAACCTTTATTTATTTAGATCCATAACAAGTCCCATACAGTAAACAACCATGCATAGATGATAACATGTTTGTGAAAAATCAGTAAGTTATGATTTTAATATGAGTCTTCCTGCATACAATAACACAGGCACAGGTTTTCTTAATCTGCCAACTATACAATAAAGTTTTCTAGTTGTTTTTTCTACATACAGTATTAGGAAGTATTTCAAAGCACAAAGAATCAACTTTATATGCAGAGAACCTTTATCAGATTAGAATGGTGCTTTGTCAAGCAGTGGTTCTACGAGAAACCACACAACACTATAAAGAACCATAAAATGTCATTAAAGAACTATTATTTTTAAATGTGTATAATGATGTCAGTTACAGTTATATGGGACAAATTCAGTCCCTGCTGTAATGAGGTCTGTATGTCACTGTTAAAGAAATCTGTTATGATGGCACAGTGCATAATTTAGACAATAATTAAATAGATCATTGATGTTAATATCAGGAGATCAGTTGGTGTGAAGTTTAACATTTATGAAGACAGTAAGGTCAAAGTTTAAAATATGTAAGTCATTGTGAAGGATAGCCGGGTCCCATGCCCGGCAGGGACGCCCCTGCTGCATCTGTTCCGGGGGAGCCACCATGGGCAGCTCAATACCTCCCCCGGGACGCTTGGTGGCAGCCTCCCTGGCGGACGATGATTCCCCAGCCTGGCGCATGGCTCCATGGGACATGGAGTCCTCCACAGCCTGGTTGGGGGCTTGGATGGCCGCCAGGGGGAGCTGCATGGACTTGGCAGCCCGGCTGGTCAATTCCTCAGCCCCACCCGGAAATGCAATTAGGCCCAGGTGATCAAGCACCTGGAATACTTCCGGGTGGGGTATAAAAAGGGCCAGCCACCACCACTCGAGGAGCCAGGGTCGGGAGGAGGAGGACTACGCTTGTGGAGGAGTGGTGGGAGAGAGAAAGAGAATTGTGCTATTGTGGTGTGGAAAAGAGTGCTTTTTGGGACTGTGTATTGCCTGTGGGTCACGGGGAAGACGTGCGCCCACGGGTGAAGAAGAAAATAAAAGTCCTTGTTTTATACGTGTCTCTGTGTCGTTCTGTGCTGGGTCAGGCGCCTATATAGCACCTTTTCTACAGCATTTTGTAAGAAATAAAGAAATATCCATGTTTATTACAGGGTCAAAGGATGCCAAAGCCTCTCCCAACATTATATACAAGGCAGAAAGCAACAGTAGGTAAATTGCTCTTCTATATTAAGACAGACTTACTCACATTTAATTATTGCAACACTAACCACTATACCAAGGGTAAGCTGTAGTTACAAATCAAAGCCAATGATAAATCTGAATAACACAAAGAAAATGTCACATAACACATATGTACTGAACAGTTCTGGAGACCTGGGCTCTTATCCAAGCCTTACTGCACAGAAACTGTATGTTCTATCTCTATGTGTAGTGTTTTTTAAAATTTATTTATTAATTTTATTATAATCATACAAATCGATCAATTTTTACAAAAAATAGGATTGAAAAACAAGTCGACCCCCACCCCTGAGAGAGACAGCATGGCCAACGGGGTAAAACTTAAGGCTTGTAGACATACCTAAATTGATGAGTTTAATAGGCCAGTAGAGATGAATGGAGAGGAAAAAGAAATGTGGAGAGAATTACTTCCTCGGTGCTTTAAGAGCTTATTCTAAAATGTTATTGATTATATCCTGCCAGGTTTTAAAAAAATTCTGTACAGATCCTCTAACTGAATATTTGATTTTTTCCAATTTCAAATAGTATAAAACATCGGTTACCCACTGACTTAAAAGAGGAGAGTTAGGATTCTTCCAGTTTAGCAAAATAAGTCTGTGTGCTAAAAGTGTACTGAATACAATTACAGTTTGTTTGTCCTTCTCCTATTTAAACCCATCTGGAAGAACACCAAACACAGCTGTTAATGGGTTAGGAGGGATTGTGACACCAAGGCTGTCTGAAAGGCATTTAAAAATTTTGGTCCAAAATGATATTAATTTGGTGCATGCCCAAAACATGTGACCCAGTGAGGCTGGGACTTGATTGCAGTGTTCACAGGTTGGATCTTGCCCTGGAAACATTTTGGACAGTTTTATGCGAGACAGATGTGCTCGATATATATAATTTTGAGTTGAATAGTTGCATGCTTTGCACATATGGAGCTTGAGTGAATTCTCTGCATTGCTACTTTCCACTCCCTTTCTGATATATTGATTAAGATATCTTTTTCCCATTGTCCTCTTGGATCTTTAAAAAGGAAGGGACTGTAAAATAATTTTATATATTGCAGAGATGGTGTCTAAGTCCTTGAAATTGAGCAATATTTTTTCCAGCATGGATGAGGGTGCAAGATGAGGAAAATCGGGCAGGTTCTGTTTAAAGTTCCTAATTTGAAGATAGTGAAAGAAATGTGTAACTGGATAGTTAAATTTGGAATGTAATTGTTCGTAGGATGCAAAGATGTTGTCTATATAAAGATCTCTGAGCAATTTAATCTGAAATTTTTTTCAGATATTAAAAACTGCATATGTTTGCGAGGGTTGAAAGAGGTGGTTCTCTTGCAGAGGTGCACAAATAAAAACTTCTCCTTCTTAAAATGCTTTCTACATTAGTTCCATATTCTGAGTAAATGAAGCACAATTGGGTTATTAGTATATTGCCGATACCTTGCATTTATTGGGGCACAAAGCAGGGAATATAAAGAAGTACTGCAGGATTTTACTTCTATTGTGGACCAGGCCTGTGTATGTTCATCTATTTGTGTCCAGGTTTTTATAGCTTGTATGTTTGCTGCCCAGTAATAAAACTGAAAGTTAGGTAGAGCCATGCCACCTTCTGCCTTAGGTCTTTGTAGGGTCACTCTTTGGATACGTGGATGTTTTGAGTTCCAAATAAATGAAGTCATTGTTGAATCTAATTGCTTAAAAAATTATTTATTGATATATATTGGAATGTTTTGAAATAAAAAAGAAGCTTAGGAAGAATATTCATCTTAACGTTAATTCTTCCAGCTAGAGTGAGATGAAGGATTGACCATCTATGCAAGTCTTGCTTAATGTTTTCCATACAGACGGCGAAATTTTGTTGATAAAGAGCTTTGTGTTTACTTGTGATGTTTACCCCTATGTATTTAAACTGATCTGCAATAATAAAAGGAAAGGTGTCCAATATGATATTGTATGCTTGAGAATTCACCGGAAAGAGTACACTTTTATTCAGATTAATTCTGAGACCAGAGATCTTTTGAAATTCTGTAAGTGCTGTTAAGACTGCAGGCACAGAATTTTGTGGGTCTGATATATACAGTACCATATCATCTGCATATAGAGAAATTTTCGGTTCCAGTCCTTCTCTGATAATCCCATTTATCTGATCAGCATTTCGACAGTGAATCTCCAGTGGTTCAATGGCAATTGCAAATAGCAGTGGTGACAAGGGGAATCCTTGTCTGGTACCACGTTCTAGTTTAAAGTAGTCTGAACAAATGTTGTTAATACAAACTGAAGCTTCTGGATTGGTATACAGTAGTTTGATCCATGCACAAATGTTCGGGCCAAACCCAAATTTCTCTAATGTAGTGAAAAGGTATTCCATTCAATCATGTCAAATGCTTTTTCTGCATCCAATGATGATAATAATTCTGGGGTGTTTGACTTTGTTGGTGAGTATATTACATTAAATAGGCATTGAAGATTGGAGGATAAGTGTCGACCCTTGATAAATCCAGTTTGATCTTGTGATATTACCGAAGGCAGCACTTTCTCCATCCTTCTAGCTATGATTTTTGAGAGTATCTTAACATCATTATTCGGAAGTGAAATTGGTCTGTATGATGCACATTGTAATAAGTCCTTATTTTGTTTAGGAAAGACTGTGATTAATGCTTGGCGAAAAGTTTGAGGTAGAATTTGATTGTCTCTAGCTTCTGTAAATGTTGCTAATAGGAGGGGAGCTAGCTGAGCGGAGAATTTCTTATAAAATTCTGCAGGGTAGCCATCAGGGCCTGCTGCTTTCCCAATTTGAAGTGACTTTATAGCATCAAGTAATTCTGATAGCGCCAGAGGTTTATCCAGTTTCTCCGCACTAAAAGAATCTATTTGTGGTAACTGTAATGTATCCAGAAATGCATTAGATTGTGTGTTGTCTTCTTTAAATCCAGTAGAATATAATGATTTATAGTAGTCTCTAAATGTGTGCATTATATTTTTATGGTCAATGATTTTGTCTCCGTTCGTGTTGGTGATTACTGGGATTGCATTGCGAACTTCTTGTTTGTGGACTTGTTCAGCTAAAAGCTTATTAGCTTTCTCTCCGTGTTCATAGTAATGATGTCTGGATTTATAAATTAGTTGTTCTGTTTCTTTAGTTGTCAAGAGGTTGAGTTCTGAATGCAGAGCCTGCCTTTTCCTATGTAGAGCCTCGCTTGGAAGCCTGGCATGTTCTTCATCTATTCTAGTAATTTTGCTTTTTAGTTCTGATACTTTCTTGGTTTCTAATTTATTCCTGTGGGAAAGATATGAAATAATCTGTCCTCTTAAGAAGGCCTTTAGAGTTTCCCAGAGAATTCCTGCAGAAACCTCTGAGGATGTATTTGTCTCTAGGAAGAAACTGATTTGTTTGGATATAAATTCTGTACAGTTCTCGTCTGCTAATAGAAGCGGGTTAAGACGCCATCTATGAGGTGAGTGTGTGGGGCATAGTGACTTTAGCTCCAAGATCAGAGGTGTATGGTCGGAAATAAAAATAGCATCGTACTTGCAACATTTAATTGTAGGCAAGAAATTATTATCTATAGAAATAATCTATTCTTGAGTAGCAATGATGTACTGGTGAGTAGAAAGAATATGTTCTTGAGTTTTGGTTTAGAAACCTCCAGGGGTCAGTTAAGTTGTGGTCAGTTACAAACTGTGTAATTATCTTTGTGTTAGATGTCATCCCCCCTGTGACAGGAGTCCTATCTAAGAGTGGATTTAAAACACAATTAAAGTCCCCAGCCATTATAATTTTATGAGTGTTCACATTAGGAACAGATGCAAATACGTTTTGTATGAATTCCTTATCATTGGCATTCGGTGCATAAACATTTAACCAAATCATTTTACAGTTAAATAAGTTGCCCATGAATATCACATATCTCCCTTCTGGATCAGATACTACATCTGATGCTACAAATGAGACTGTTCTATGTATGAGAATTCCCACACCTCTAGTTTTCTTTGTATAGCTAGAATGGAACATTTGGCCAGTCTAGTCCTTTTGCAGACAGAACTGATCCTTGCTTAGTAAGTGGGTCTCCTGTAAAAATACTATTTTAGCGTTTAAACCTGTTAGGTGAGAGAGTACTTTCTTTCTCTTTAATTTGTGATTCAGGCCTTTAACATTCCAGCTCACAAAGTTAACTGTCCCATCATGTAGACATTGATTCTGAGTTTTTGATGTCATTTTATAGTCTTAACTGGAAGTAAGACAGCTTTAACCTTAATTTCCTATTTCCCCATGAGTTATTGCCATGCAGCCTATTGTTATGTTGGTAGTTATAATTATAAGGATTAAAAGGATAGATTAGATATACCCTGCTCTCTTTCTCTCCCCCCCTTTATCCCCCCCCCCCCCCCCCCCCATTTTGCCTCCACACGTGAGGCAGGGCACGTTTTTTTTTCTCACGTTATTCTAGTTTTCCTTCTAAAAAAAGTACATTTAAGATTAATTGGCCAAAAGAAGTGAATTTGGGAGTTGTTGTATGGTGTATGTGGCTGTTCCTTGTGGTGGATTCTGTCTAGCTTAATGCCATAATAGGCTCTGACTCACCATAACCTTATAAATATGAGTGTTGAGAAAAAAATGGATAGAGACTGTGGGATTATAAGAAAAATGTCTGCAACTGAAACAGTTGCACTCATAGTGACCCTCCAAATCCAGAATGATGTCCAAGAGGCCAATTATCAATGCATACATATGGTGAATAGCAAAAGAAGAGATTATAAAGATTTGGGTCACCGTGGTGATCCCTATATAGTTAGTTGTAAAGCCATAAAAAATAAACATAGCACAAAAAAGAGGTAAAATCTTTTCAGACATAAGACAGTGGTCAACTACCTCAAGATAGTAGTGGAACCAGTTTTTTCAGGCTGTACAAAAGGAAGAGGCAGGTCCAGGACACTGGGAAACAGAAGTAACAATATTGATGGTTCGACTGTCAATCATTTGCTCTGTAGAGGGAGGAAGGGAAAAGGCTTTAGGCGACAGCACCAATCCCTGGCTCAGAGGGTAATTACTTTTAGCCGAGCCCTGAAGTTGTCTTCCATCCACAACATATGTGACAATACATATATACTGCTCAAAAATATTAAGGGAACACTTAATCATCACAGTCTAACACCAAGTCAATTAAGCTTCAGGGATATTAATCTGTCCATTTAGGAAGCATAAGCGATTGTGAATCAGCTTCATCTGCATTGGTGCAAATGAAAGTCTTTTCACCCTTTTCCACTGCCACCAATTAACAATTCTGTTTACCCGTTTATCCCTCTTTCTTTCTCACACAGTCTCCCTAACCCTCCTGATGGCAAGTCTTTCCACACACCTTCCAACTCTAAGCTCAGTGGCCTTGCCCCTAGGGTCACATCCTCTGAAACCTGAAATTAATTCCAGTGTAAATGATTGGTCTTTTAAGTCTAAGGGCAACACAACAGTGCCATCTGACTCCCCAGAAATCATTCCACCCTCTAAGCTTTCTGTAGCTTTCAAAAAAAAAAACAAGTCTCTTGGCAGCTCCCAGACTGCCTCTCTTGAAAGAGCATAATTACCCTACACCATCTGCTCCAAGACAAGGTGCTGCATCCAAGTGGGCTGGAGAGCAATAAAACGCCTTCTACCAGTCACTGCAGAGGAAAGTTCAACCGATCTGTTCCTATGTCATGTTTGTTGCACCTGTGTATCCATACTGGAGCTTTCATATTCTGTTTAGGCCATGGTGTGAGGTGTGTCCTGTCACCAATCCAATTAGAGAAATTTCCATCTGTTAATCTTCTGGTTTGCTCATCCAGTTTAAGGTCACCAGAAAACAATAAATATCTCTGAAGCTTTGGGCACAAGACACACCAGGGAGCCAGTTCATCACAGGACACGCCCACACTCAATTTAGAGTAACCAATTGACTTTACACTCACGCCTTTGTCAAAATATTACTATAGTTATAAAAAATAATCATACATTGTTTAGCGTATCTGGACATAAACAATATTTGCTGTTATGGCCTGAGGATGAATTTGGACAAGTAATAAAGCAACACAACTTATCCTAAAACACTGTGCATCCAATGGACATGAGGGTTAATTGTTCAGCATCCAGTAGACCGCATTGAGACTGACAGACTCCTACTCTGTAATTGTTTTGGCTGCAGGGAACTCCATTTATTAAAAGATGAAGACCAAAAAACAAGGCACAGGCTGCATCTGTCAATAGTATAACAAATGATGCGAGTGGTGGAAGATGTGGTTTCAAGATTTCTTTGGGCACAGCTAGTTATTCACCAAAATGGAGAATGGAAACAAAAATCACTATCCATAATTCTATATGCATTGTTTTAATTAACCTTCTTGCTCTAATGTGACATTTTGTACAAAAACAAAACACTACACTGCACATTGATAATGTCACTATAGAATATGGTTTTTAGTAAGAAAAATAAAGTTGTTCAGAAAAGTAGTAGCATTTGTATGATTTGTTTGGAATAAATAATAGAAAATACTTGTTATGTTGACTATCAGGTTCTTCTTCTTGTAAGTGATCTGTTGTTAAATCTAATCTGTTGGTTCCTTTTTTTCAGTATCCAGGCCAGAGATGTCATCAGAGAACTTCGCAACATTAAAGGAGAATGTTACACGGCTGAATGAAAACTTCAGAGACTTAAAGAGTGCCCTGTCTCAGCTCTCTTTTAAGACAGATGTAATGGAGAACATCTGGAAACTTGAGGGCCTATTTCAGAACCATACAGACACACTGCTACAGTTAAACCAAGTGGTTCAGAGACTTGAGGCAAATGTCCAAACAGTGCAGACCACATCAGAAAAAACTGCCATGTCTGTAATAGAAATGGGGGATATCTTCAAGGGTATGAATGAGACTACCAAGAGGAACTCCAATCGATTTGTGGATGACTTAGAAAGGACAAGATTCTCCATGCAGGAACATGAGATTTTATTAAAAAATACAGCCAGTCAAGTCTATGAACTCAAGGACAAATTAGCTGAAGTATGTGGAACCATGAACTCAGTAAATCGGACATTCACTCAGGACATTGGTATGCATCACATAAAAATTCAGGACCTCCAGCTGCAAATAACTAATGTCACAACAGATACCACAGTGATAAGACTGGCCCAGGTAAAAATGGAAGAACAGTTAGAAAATGAGGTAACCACACTGAACTCTGTTATGGAAGATCTAAGGCTTAAAGACTGGGAGCAATCAATAATTCTGAAAAATCTAACCTTAGCGGAGGGTAAGTTGTACTTACAAATCAAAGTCAATATTTAATCTGAATTAAACAAAAAGAATATCATAGATATGGTATAAATGGCTCAGTTGTATGGAACAGCTACATAGACCTGGGTTCTTATCCAAGCCTTACCTGTATGGAATCTGCATATTCTACCTCTACATATATTTTTTTTCCAAGGTATTCTGGTTTATTTCCCTAAGCAGTAAATTTGAGTGTAATTGGCCCAAACAAAGTGAATCTGGGTGTGGGTGTATGGGTGTATTTTGGTGTTCCTTGTGATGGTTTCTTTCTGCATTGATGCTAAATAGGGTCTAACTCACCATATGAATCAGACAGTTCAGAAAATAAATGGATGAGAACAGGGAGAATATAAGCAAACCTTTTGTAACTTTAGGGGGTGCTCTCATAATGGCCCTCCAAATCCAGAATGATGGTCAAGAGGACACAATTATCAGTGCATGCATATATTGTATATATTTATAAACATATATGTTGTAACAAAATGAGGCAAAGATAAAGGCTTGGGGCATGGATGGTGATTCATATGTATTCTAAGGGTGTTTTTTTAAAAAAAAAAAACAAAAATGAGCAATAGGCTGTGCATTGGCTTCATGCCGTTAATGATATCTCCTCAGTTCACTGACAGCAGCCGTCTTGGTAGTGCTGGTTCTTATGAAATCTGTGAGAAGAAGAGGCTGAGTTATGGGTGGAAATGACATTCAGCTCTTTGTACCGACAATCTTTTTTTCTGAGGATGGGTAGGGAAAAAGCATGAGAATTACAACACCACCTGAGCAAGGCTTAGACTGGAATTGCTGTATCATTGTTACGTGAACCCTGAAACTATCCCCTAATGACACATGTGACAATGTACACACACACACATACGCGCACACACATAAAATATCAGCAGTCAACTAAAGCATACAATGGAGAAATGTTAGGTTATTTAGCACAAATAGAGTGAAACAACCCCTGCTCCTATTTGGGCTTTTCTGGATGATTTTGAACCTTTTCTGTTGGGTCTTTTCCCCTTTTTCCACTGCCACCAATAAACAATTCTCTTTAACCCATTTGTCTCCCTTTCTTTTTTACACAGTCGTCCTAACCTTCTTGACAATAAGTCCTTCCCTACACCTTTCAACTCTGAACTCACTGGTCTTGCCCCTAGGGTCACATCCTCTGAAGTCTGAAATTAATTCCAACATAAGCAGATGGTTTATAAAGTCACAGGACAACACAACAGTGCCTGTTGAGTGCTCAGTCATCATTCCATCCCTAAGCCTTATGTAGCCTTTATAAAACCAGGTCTCTTGGCAGCTCCCAGACTTCCTCTCTTTAAAAGTGCATAACTGTCCCAATCCGTCAGCTCCAGGACTAGGTGTTCCATCCAAGTGGGCTGGAGAGTAATAAACACCCTTCTACCAGTCTGAACGTTCATAGAGTCAATATAGTCCAATTCCTCACGTCCTGGGACCATATACCATACTATTTTGGCCAGGAGTTGTTCCAGCCACATGTCAACCCCTTTGGCCTCTTTCTCACCTTCAGGATAACATTACTGAATTGCACTCCTCTATCTCTTTAGGATGTTGCTGATCTATATGATTATCCTAGGCCACATGCAGGTTAGGTGCATTGGCGATCCTAAATTGTCCCTAGTGTGTGTTTGGTGTGTGGGTGTGTGTGTGCGTGTGTGTGTGTCCTGCAGTGGGCTGGCACCCTGCCTGGGATTTGTTCCTGCCTTGTGCCCTGTACTGGCTGGGATTGGCTCCAGTAGACCCCTGTGACCCTGTGTTAGGATATAGCGGGTTGGAAAATGACTGACTGACAATTTCCTGCATGGTAATCCATCATACTTTCTTTGTTTTAAAACATGTTTAATACTAGTTAAACACTGGTTCACAACAGAAGATATCCACCTGAAGAAGTAGTCTCAACATCAAGCTTGCTCTTCTTGGCAATGCAACAACAAGTAGTTGTCAAGCATTTTTATTTGTACAACTTTCTTTCTTTCTTTCTTTCTTCATAAATTATCTTCTCAGCTGGACTGTTTGAAGCACAAGAAAGCCAAAGTAAATAAACACAGAGACGATTTTGAAAACTGCATGGTGCTTTCTTTAATTTGTAAGTGTCTAGGCTCATTGAAGTTGGGCAACATGTGTGTTCCATATAAAGCAGAATATCTGTGATGTAAAGATCATTTCCTCTGTGCTCTCTCTTTGGAATGTTTCACTGGACGTGTCATCAGAATGTGTCAGAGTCATTGCTAAATACAAACATATGCAGCCAGTGTATCAAATTGGTTTGGACTGATGTCACAAGGAAAAATAGTTCTTGCAATAACATGAGCATTTGGCCTATAGTCAGTGTTTTTGGATTTCCCTAGGTGTCAAATTTGCAACAGTTTCAGCACTTTTGCCATCAGGTTTATACTATACTAGCCGTGTAAGCCCGTGCTGTAAAAAGCTTGGTGTCCAAGAAACTATTGAAATCGTCAGAAAAAAAATTGAAATGTAGAGAAAGGAACTACTCTGGGCATTTCTCTCCTAGAAGGATGCGTTTTGCTGATGTGCTCACATCGCTTGTGCATTAGCGGTGGGAGGAAATGTAAAAGGGATACCGTTTTGCCGATGTTAGTGGCTAAGCGACTTTGTCTTTCTTGTGAGGTTTCGTTTTGCTGATGTGCTGGCCTTGCTTGTGTTATTAGCGGCTAAACGAATTTTCTGTTTCGTTGTTGGCGGAGCCCTTTCCCTGACTCCACCTCTCACTTCCGGGCAGGACAGACACACACACTTCCACGTGTAGATGTTGTAATAACGAGAAAGACACGCATAAAGGTTTGGGGTTTTAGCCCCGTATACTGTAACAAAAATCTTGGTCAGTAGTTTCAGAAAAACTCAAAAGACGTTGAAAGGGTAGGAAGACGGACAGCTTATAGGGGAGGACCAGAAATTAGAATATGGAATGCTGGGAAAATCATGGTGGTGTATGGGAGTTTGATGTCATCAATGGGGTAGCAGAGGGAAGAAAAGGAACCCGGAATTGTGCAGCTCGTCCGGGCGATCTTACAGCGGCGGTGTCTCGTCTTTCTGAAGAAACAAAGAAAGAGAGGTTAGTACGCTGCCGTTGTCCCCCAGCAGGACTTGTCGCGGTGCAAATTGGGTCTTTAAGCTGCTCCCCAAGCGCTCGTGCGTGACATGAACCCCCCTTCAGCCCAGACCCGTCAGGTTGGGCAGCCCGAACTGAGAGGTCGTGAAACCGAGAGAACGCATCAGCGTTGGCTTGCAGGTTACGTCGGCGATAAATAACAGTGAATTTATACGGCTGCAGGTCCAAAAACCACCTGGTGACCCGAGGATTTGATTCCCTATGAAGGGCCATCCACTGGAAGGCTGCATGATCCGTCACAAGGGTAGTACCACAGGTGAGTTACTGCCCACTTGATGGCCAAGGCTTCCCGCTCCTCCGTGGCATACCTCGTTTCCCGGTCCAACAGTTTCAGGCTCAGGTATATCACAGGGTGTTCAACGCCATCGATGCTCTGGCTCAGCACGGCGCCAAGACCTGTGTCCGAAGCATCGGTCTGGAGGATGAAAGGAAGTGAACAGTTAGGAGTCCTTAATACAGGTGTTGTTGTGAGGGCCATTTTTAAGTCACTGAATGCCCGTTCCAACTCTTCATTCCACACCACATGTAAAGGGGCCCTTTTCTTTGTCAAGTCTGTCAAGGGTGCCCTCTCAGAAAACCGAGATACAAACCGGCGGTAGTAGCTCGCTGATCATAAGAAGGCTTGCACCTGTTTCTTGACTATAGGACGGGGCCATTCCAGGATGTCTTTAACTTTAGAACACTGTGGCTTCACCAGCCCTCCTCCTACTAGGTAGCCCAAATATTTGGCTTTGTTCATCCCAAAGTAACACTTCCGAGGATTGATACGTAGCCCGGCTTTCACTAGCGTCAGGAGGACTGCGTAGACCTGCACTACATGTTCCTTCCAGGTTCCTGGAAAAGATGACCACGTCATCAAGGTAGGCGGCACAGTAGGACTGGTGGGGCCTTAGCACTCTGTATACCAGACGTTGGAAAGTCACTGGTGCCCCGTGCAGCCCAAATGGGAGCACCTTGTATTGCCAGTGTCCTCTAGGTCTGCTAAATGTAGTTTTTTTTTTTTTTTTTTGCGGATGCCGTTAAGGGAATTTGCCAATACCCCTTCGTCATGTCAAGAGTGGTCAAGTAACGGGCCGTCCTTAGTCTCTCGAGGAGTTCATCCACTCGGGGCATGGGATAGGCGTCAAATTTGGAGACCTGGTTAAGACGTCTAAAGTCGTTGCAGAATCTCCACGACCCGTCTGGCCTGGGTACGAGGATGATAGGACTGGGCCAGGGGCTATGGCTCTCCTCAATGATGTCCATGTCCAACATTCGTTGAACCTCTAGCTCCACCTCAGCACGTTTTGCCTCGGGGAGGTGATAAGGCCGTTCCCTGAAAACCACCCCGGGTCGGTCACTATGTCATGCTGAATCACTGAGGTCCGGCCTGATGCTTCACTGACCACTTCCAGGATGGACAGGATCGCTCTTTCAAGCTCCTGTCGCTGGTGGAACGACAAATTTATACTGAGGTTAAGCGTGGTTTTTTCTGAGAAAAGGGAGAGGGTGGAGCCGGGAGGAGGGCACTCTTCCCTGTCCTTCCATGGCTTCAATAAATTAATATGATAGACCCTCTCGCTCACCAAATAGTCGATGAGCCCCTTTCTCTCTTTAACCTCGTAAGGCCCTTGCCAATGAGCCAACAATTTGGAGTGGGAAGTGGGTACAAGCACCATTACGCAATCTCCCGGCTGGAATTCACGTAGGGAGGAGTTCCGATTGTAATTCCGGACCTGTGCTGCTTGAGCCCTGGACATGTGTTCTTTAAGTAGAGGTCGAATTTTATCCAATCTATCGCGTAACTGCGCAATATATTCTAAGAGGTTGGTGGAGGGAAGTGCCTCCCCTTCCCAGCCTTCTTTTAGTACATCCAATATGCCCTGGGGATGTCATCCATATAGCAACTCAAAAGGGGTAAAAACCCGTGGCGGCTTGGGGCACCTCCCGGTAGGCGAAAAGTACTAGGAGTAAAAGTTGGTCTCAGTTCCTACCATCTGTGCTGACTACCTTGTGGAGCATCTGTTTGAGTGTTTGATTGAATCTTTCTACGAGGCCATCTGTCTGTGGATGATAGACGGATGTCCTAAGATGCTTAATCTGGAGGAACTTGGCAACCTCCCTGAACGTATTCGATGTGAAGGGCGTACCCTTTTCCGTGAGGACTTCTTTAGGTACGCCCACTCGAGGAAAAAAGCCCTACTACTTCCCGTGAGATATTTTTCGTATTAGCAGCTCACAGGGGAACCGCTTCGGGGTATTGAGTCGCAACCATGACTAAAATGTACTTATGACCACACACCGAAGGTTCTAGGGATCCAACTAGATCGACACCGATCCTCTCAAAGGGAATATCTATAAGGGGAATGAATGGGGATCAGAGGAGCGCGGTCCCAACAGGGGATTTGGCGCAGCTGACAGACTGGGCAGGACTGACAGAAATGCCGGACCTCCTCATTGAGCCCTGGCCAGTAAAACCAGAGTTTTATTCTCTCCAGGGTTTTTTCGGCCCTGAGATGGGTGCCTAAGAGGTGGGAATGAGCTAGTTCGCAAACCTCCCGCCAGTAGGTCCGCGGTACTAACAGCAACTTCTGCACCTCACCTTCATGCTCCGCAACTCGATATACCAGCTCGTATTCCAAAACAAAGTAGGGTCTGCGTGGTGTGGAAGCTATTGACGATATGTCGTCCGTGGACACGATAGCATTCCAGGCAAACTTCAGGGAATCATCGTTCCACTGCTCTCGTTTAAATGATGCCGGCGTAGACCAGAACTGAAAGTCTATGCCGGCGAGTGCGTCAGGAATCCGGTCCGTGGGAGCACCCGCCTGCCCTGGATCCCCACCCGGTAGCACTTCCGGGTTGAGGTCCAACGCCGAAGAGAGCTCACCCGGGCCGTCTATGTCATCATTAGTTGCCGAGGAGCACGGCGTGGGAGCAGCTGGGAAGGCCCCTTGACCCTCCATAGTCAGACCCAACCTAGGTATAGGAGTGGTGATAGCTCTACCGCATTTATTTTCCGACCAGTCTTGTCCCAAGATAACTGAAAAGGGGGGCTCCGGCATTACAGCAACCAACAGTTGTTTAGGAGTCCCTTCCCAGGTTATGTAACACTTCGTGGACTTATATGATCTGGTCTCCCTGTGCACACATTTTACGCTCATTTGTTGAGCTACCCATTGTCGCAGTAGGACATAACGGTGAGCAACAATGGTAATGTTACTCCCGGAATCAAATAACACCATCACCGAGTGCCACTCCTGTATTTGTGACCGCCATGGGGTTCAACAGAGTACAATACCTCTCTCCTTTGGCCCAGCTGCAGTCAATGGGTTCCGCGTTGAGAGGACAGGCTGGCAGTAGGTGTCCCGGCTCGCCACACTTGAAACAGCACGGTGGTGTGGGCATCCGGTCTCTCGGTCTGGCTGGAGTCTCCGCGACGTGGCGGGTGAGTTCAGGGGTGGTGACACGTTCCTGCCGGGTCCCGTGAGCCGGCTTCTCAGACCCCCACTGAGTTAGGTGACCGCCAGTTTTCTCTCCAGGACCTCCAGAAGGCTGTTCATGTCTTTGAATGGGTGCCTCCGGACCTGCTGGGCGAGGTAATCTGGCATTGCATGGATCAACCCCTCACAAGCCACTTGCTCAACTACCTGGTGAGCCTGGTTTTTATCTGGCTGTAGCTAGTGCCCGAACTTGCCCCAATATTCAAATGCTTGGGCCCTAGCCGGGAGTTTGGGGTCGAATCTCCAGTGCAGCCATATCCTCGCCTGCTGGCCAGAGGACACACCGTAGCATTGATATATCTCGGCCCTCAGGAGGTCGTATTGGACGGCTTCCTCCTCAGGGAGATAATGATAGGCCCGCTGCGCAGGCCCCTTTAGATACGGAGCCAAGATGGCCGCCCACTCCGCCCGCGGCCATTGGTTCCAGGTTGCCGTCCTCTCAAATATGGAGAGGTACGACGCAATGTCGTCTGCCTCTGTAAGAGGGATAATCAGAAGTGGAGGAGGACTAGTGGGCTCCGGCCTTACTGCTTCCGCAACTGCCAGCCGCCTCTTGGTTTCGGTGAGCTCCACCTTAGTAGCCGCCTGCTCAATCTTGACGACTTGGAGCTCAGTTGCCAGGGTATTGAGGACTGCATTCAGGTCCTGTCCTTCACTCATTTTACGGATTCCAATCCTGCCGGCTACGCCACTGTAATAACGAGAAAGAGACATGCATAAAGGTTTGGGGTTTTAGCCCCGTATACTGTAACAAAAATCTTGGTTAGTAATTTCACAAAAACTCAAAAGACATTGAAGGGTAGGAAGACGGACAGTTTATAGGGGAGGACTGGAAATTAGAACATGGAATGCTGGGAAAATCGTGGTGGTGTATGGGAATTTGACGTCATCGATGAGGAAGCAGAGGGAAGAAAGGAACCCGGAAGTGTGCAGCTCTTTGAGTCGTCCAGGCAGTCTTACGGCGGCGGTGTCTCGGTCTTTCTGAAGAAACAAAGAAAGAGAGGTTAGAACGCTGCCGTTGCCCCCCAGCAGGACTTGTCATGGTGCAAATCGGGTCCTTAAGCTGCTCCCCAAGCGCTCGTGTGTGACGTTTATATATAAGAAAATTTCAAGTCAACAATACTCAGTTTTATTTAGTTAATTTCTTATCTATTTCTATCTAAATGTGTGTGGCACAATGGCATTATTGTTAGCATTGCAGGATTGCAGCTCCAAGAGACTGCAAGGTTTTGAATCCCTTCCAAGTCACAATCTCTGTGAAGTTTGCATGTATTCCATGTGTCTGTGGGTTTCTCTTTAGGTATTTCAATTTTTATTCCCTCTCAAAGACAAATACAGTCATATGAAAAAGTAAGTACACCCTCTTTTTTTGACATATGTGGACATATCAAAGTGTGATCTTCATTTAAGCAGTGTCATTAAAGATGAATTAAAAAAACAACAATGAAAATTTGACTTTGCAATGTATTCAAAGCAAAATTAACAGCTACACCATTTCCATCTGTGGAAAAAGTTAAGTCCACCCTTAGCTCTAATAGCTGGTATTGATTAATTTAGCAGAACAAAACCTCAAGTAGTTGTTTCCTATGTCTACCAGTCTCTAGCATCGACTGGGAGAAAGTTTTTTCCCACTCCTCCATGCAGAATACCTGCAAATGTATGAGGGCTTCCTTGCATGCACAGCCTGTTTCAAATACTTTAACAGCATCTTGATGGGATTCAGATTCAGGCATTGACTTGGCCATTCCAGAGCTCTCCATTTCATTCTTTTCAACTATTCCTTAGTAGATTTACTGGTATGTTTAAGGTCATTGTCATGTTGCAAGGTCCACTTTTGGTTGAGCTTCAATATTTTGAGAGATGATCTCACATTATCTTCAAACACCCTGGAGTACAATGAAGAATTTATTCTGCCTTCTATTGCATTGTTCTAGAAGTCTTGGTCTTTTTCTAGGTGTTCCTGGGTGAACTGTTGTCTAGCTCTGATGTTGTTTCTGGTAGCAAAGTTTTCTTCCTAACACGCCTTCCATGTTGATCTAATTTGTGCAGCCTCTTTCTAATGTTACGCTAATGCATTTGACATCGGCAGTTGTAGATAATCTTCCAGACAATGGAATGGTTGATTTTAAATTTTCAAATTCATCTTAGACTCATAGGCATCTATAACCTTCTTTCTGAAGGCTTTGGAGAGCTCTTTTAGTCTAGACATGGTGATAACACACACTTCAACAGCAAAGAGTAAATCAAAATAAATGTCTGAGGTTGACGTCAGGTTCTTCCAGTTTCCTCTCTAATCATATTCTAATCATTTTCTTTTGATCTGGTGCACCTGATTCTAATTTAAGGTATCTGAGGTAGTGATAAATGTAGAGATGTACCCTGTGACACAGAAATGGGTTAAGCTAAAACAATTGTGAATAGAATGGAGAGAACGATGGTGCTCTGTTAATGTTACTGTCTCACTATTCCAAAATCCTGAATGTCAGTCATACATCTGGTCAATATCTGTATGCAGTTTACATATTCTTTCCATGTCTGTATGATTTTCCTTCTTTATCATCAATGATGTGAAGTTTAGGTCAACTGGTGATTCCAAAATTGTTGTGTACAAGTGTGGGTAGGTCTATGACTGGGCCCTGTGATGGACTGGCACCTTGTCCAAGATGTTTTTATGCCTTGCACCCTGTGCTGATGGGATAGGCTCCAGTCTTCTGTGACCCTGAATGGGATTAAGCAGCTGGAGAAGTGCCATGTTACGTTATTAATTAATTGATCTGTGGATGGATGAATGAAAGCTCTTAGGCCAAATGCAGATACTGTAAATCACAGAACAAAGTACTTTGTTCACATTTAATTAGACAATCTGCCATTGTCCTCAGTTTGCCAACTCAGAAGTTCTATTTTTTAACATTCTAGGTTTTTATTTTAGTTATTTTATCTTTTTTTCTCAATCTAATATCATTTAAGAATGAAGCATAAATACACAGGTAACCAACAGTAAACCAACTAACTTAATAAAAGTTACAACTTAGAAAACAATTGTTTTAATAACATATGTAAAAGAAATGAGAGAAGAAAAGGCAATGGCTGAAGGTGCTCATAAATCTATCAAGAATCAACAGTAGGGCACAATTAAAATGGATTTAGCCATCTGATTAAATGATCTATGTTCTGTTTGAATAAAGAAAGTGTTTGAAACAAAAATCTGCATCTTGGCTTAGGCTGATAGTGCAGTGACACAAAAAAAAAACAGGCCACAACATGAGAGCGGTTGGATTGCTTTGAAACAATTGAGGTAAAATACTTAAATTGTCAAGGAGGTGAGAGTGGATCAGGTAATGTTGTATTCTAGCAAGGCTTAATACAGTTCAAATAACACAGCATGCAGTCCATAGAGGAGCTGACAAGAAATTGCCTTACCTAAAGTGGTTCACAAATAAACATTTTCCTGTACGTCATTCAGAATGGTCAGGTGGTATTGGGAAAGTTTTCCCAATATTTTTATTTTTTTCAATATTTTACAATATTTTTTCCCCAATATTTTATATTTCCCAATATTTTCCCTGCGCTTGGGAAAGCAGATCATAACCTGGTTCTGCTTCAGCCTCACTACAAAGCAAGAGTGAGGGTCCTACCTACAACCACACGATCGTTCAGGAAGTGGTCCCCTGAGGCAGAGAAGGCTCTGAGAGAATGCTTTGGAACTACAGACTGGGATATCCTGCAGAGATCACATAGTGAGAACATTGAGGAGGTTGTTGACTGCACTACTGACTACATCAACTTCTGTATGGACATTGTAGTTCCAGGAAGAACAGTACGCTGCTATGCTAACAACAAGCCATGGATTTCAAGTGACATCAAGGGAATTTTGAACCAGAAGAAAAGGGCTTTTAAAGGCGGTGATCAGCATGAGCTCAAGCGCGTGCAGAAGGAACTTAGAGTCCAGCTCAGGGCGGCGAAGGAGCAGTACAGGAGAAAGCTGGAGCAGAAGTTGCAGAATAACAGCATGAAGGAAGTGTGGGATGGGATGAAGATCATCACTGGCTGCAGCTCGAAGCGGGGTGCCACCATCGAGAGAGACGTGAAGAGAGCGAACCAAATGAACAACTTTAACAGGTTTGACCACCCTAACCCACTCTCACTCTCACCTCGAAGTACTGCACCCTCTACACATCCTTCTGCTGATACCAGCATAGGAGAGACATCCCCACCCACAATTACAACAGCACAGGTGAGCAGAGAGCTGAGGAGACTTCGTGCCAGCAAAGCAGCGGGTCCAGATGGAGTATCGCCACGACTGCTGAAGGCCTGTGCATTGGAGCTGGGGAGTTCTCTACAGCGCATCTTCAACCTGAGCCTGGAACAGGGGAGAGTCCCAAGGCTTTGGAAAACATCTTGCATCACCCCAGTCCCAAAGGTATCACGTCCTAGTGAGCTGAATGACTTCCGGCCTGTTGCTCTGACGTCACATGTGATGAAGACCATGGAGAGGCTGCTGCTTCACCACTTGAGGCCACAGGTTCAACACACCTTCGACCCTCTGCAGTTCGCATATCAGGAGAAGGTGGGAGCGGAGGATGCCATCATCTATATGCTACACCGATCCCTCTCCCACTTGGACAGAGGCAGTGGTGCTGTAAGAATTATGTTTCTAGACTTCTCTAGCGCCTTCAACACAATCCAACCTCTACTCCTTAGGTACAAACTGACAGAGATGGGAGTAGATTCATACCTGGTGGCATGGATCGTGGACTATCTTAAAGACAGACCTCAGTATGTGCGTCTCGGGAACTGCATGTCTGACATTGTGGTCAGCAACACAGGAGCGCCACAGGGGACTGTACTTTCTCCGGTCCTGTTCAGCCTATATACATCGGACTTCTAATACAACTCGGAATCCTGCCACGTGCAAAAGTTCGCTGACGACACTGCTATCGTGGGCTGCATCAGGAGTGGGCAGGAGGAGGAGTATAGGGACCTAATCAATGACTTTGTTAAATGGTGCGACTCAAACCACCTACACCTGAACACCAGCAAAACCAAGGAGCTGGTGGTGGATTTTAGGAGGCCCAGACCTCTCATGGACCCCGTTAACATTATTCAAAGTTATTGTCTGTTTTAACCTGCATTTTTATTACTCTTTAATATTGTTTTTTGTATCAATATACTGCTGCTGGAGTATGTGAATTTCCCCTTGGGATTAATAAAGTATCTATCTATCTATCTATCTATCTATCTATCTATCTATCTATCTATCTATCTATCTATCTATCTATCTATCTATCTATCTATCTATCTATCTATCTATCTATCTATCTATCAATAGTGATGAATGTTATAATTTAATTAGGGACACATTCAATGAAACATTCGACCCAGTCAATCAGATTCCTTGAACGTGTCCACCACATTTGTGAAGAAAAAGGCCACCATGCCTTGTTCAGTAACCCAGAAGTATAATATTGTATACAAACTGTGAGTCACACAAGTGCATTGTGAGACAGCACTCAGCGTAATAGTGTCATGTCGGTTCATACAATGTGCAGAGAAGTACAATTGGTTAATCAACGGGCTTATGAATGAGAACCTGAGATACTGCATAAAGAACAACAGACTGAACATTAGAACAATCTAGACAAGAGCTGGCCATTTAAGCCAAACAAAGCTTGCCAGTCCTATCCACTTAATTCTTCCAAAATAAAATCAAGTCTAGCTTTGAAGGTCCCAAAACTCGTCTAGTCCACCACACTACTTGGTTGAAGTGTCTGTGGTTCGCTGTGTGAAGAAAGACCATATATTTTTCCTAAAACGCAAGCCAAACTAAAAAATGTCACAAAACATATACTTAAAGCATTTCTAAAATCCTGTAGTTGACATATCAGATGTGTTGATGTCTCCAGGTCAGATGTCTTTTTCTATATTTTATTATTTTATGAACAAAATATTTTAAGTACCCCAGCATTGTGCTCTATAAACAAAATGTAATTACATCGTTTTACAATTCAAATAAAAAGCATAGCACATTAATCAGGGAGAGAGCCACCAGGAAAGCAGTTAATGATTTACTGTGTCATCTGTAAGGAAGAAGCCAAAAATACAAATTATTGCACTATAGCCAAGGGGAAGGTTAATGTGGCCTTTCCTTTTTTGTGAATATTCCAGATTATCTGTAAAACTAAACAGAATATCCTAATGAACTGCATTGGCACTTGTACAGTGGAGCACAGGGCTAGCCAGCTCTTTCCTGGCATCAAATATACAGCACAGCCATGTCAGTGAAGCAGAAATGAAACACAGGGTAATGTCTCAGTAGTACAGAAGTGAGCAAAGTCCTTGCAGCATGCAAACATGCATGATTTGAGGGTACATCACTGACTCAAAGATGAAATGTATCTCAAGGATCAAAATAACAGTTTCTTCTGCACTAACTGCATTCAATGCAATAAACAGTAGAACTGTAATTCTTGAAAGACAGTAGAATAAAAATGAATTAGACTGCCATAGGCACATATGATGCTCATAAAATCAAGAGGCGTATTTTTATAATATGTAATTATCAGCTTTCAAGGGCTTTATTCAGCATATATTTTAGATAGCCTTAAAAACGTAAATGAGCCTAGTATAATGTAATCCAAAATGACAATCTCTAGCAAAGCTTGTAAAGTAGTAGGTTGGTTTTAGGTCAACAGAATTTTCAAAATAAAACTTAGTGAATGTGAATATATTCAGTATATCGTAAACATGATATCTATATCTATATCTAAATATATATATATATATATATATATATATATATATATATATATATATATATATATATATATAATGTGACAAGAAAGGACACCAGACATTGAAAAGGTTTGGGGCAGCCATCCATATAATGTGTTCCTGGCTGCAAAAGTAAAAGGTTGGATAGCGAATAATGTTTACAAGACAGAGTCCAAAACAGAACTGAAATCCAGAGGAAGGGAGTGAGGTTTTATAGGGAGTCTGGGGGAAGTGATGTCATCCTCGGGGCCGGGACCGGACGTGCTGTGTTCCAAGCTGAGGCAGTGGCTCCTGGTGGGATTTCCCGGGAAAGGTCTGCAGGAGACTTAGAAAAAGAGTTAGTACACCCCGCCGCACCCTGGGCAGATGTGTTAATACTAGTCGTTAAGCCCTTCAGCTGCCTCCTATTCGCACATGTGTGACAATATATATATATATATATATATATATATATATATATATAACTGCCCAAATAAAACTAACGTAAATGCAGAATTTAGGTAGATGCTATGCTGAAACACCTAAACAAGGCCTCTGTAATGACACTGGCATGCCCACCTTTGATGTCCACAGGAAGCAGAGAACATCATTAAGTAACATTTTTATCAGCATTTTCATGAAACACCTGGTAAGATTGAATGACATACCACAGCACACTGTATACATGCACAGATATCATTTGCTTAAGACAAGTCATAATTCAGTACATCTGAATGTTCTTAGCCAGAAGAGAATTGCCTAAAAATGTAAAATTCTTTTTTTTAACTTGATACACCCATTAAATACCAGGCAGGATTACACAAATTGCTGGTACAAATCCTGTCAGATTTTAGGCCTTGCAGCTTGATGCAGTTCCAACAGATTTTCTTTCCACACATTCCATATCTAATCCCAATGGTGCTCAGTTGGATTAAGATCTGGGGGCTTTGCGCATCACTGAGGCAATCTGAAATCACTGACATGTTTGTTGAACCAGTTTGAAATCACAGGTGCTTTGTAACATGATATATTACACATCCATTTTGAAAAGGGTAGGTGGTGGCTATAAGATAATGCACATTGTAGGAGTCAGTTTTCAGATGTACTGCGGAATTTAGGTGATGTTCAGTTTGACTTAGGAGGACTAATATGTACAAGAAAAAATGTTTTCCAAACTGTTACACTGACACAAGGCAGGATGGATCTATAAATCTGGACCAGCGTGGCTTTTAAAAAGAGGGCTGGTGACCAAAGGAAAAAAAAAAGTTTTTGTAATTTGTGTTTCAAGTTCCTCTCTCTCTGCCTGCCTTCTATTGGTTTACCTGTACTTATTTGTTTTGTCCTGGATCGTTTTGTGGTTGAGGTCTGGACTGTCTGCCATCTGACTGTGTGCATGAGGAATGTAAGTGGATTCATTGCTATCACGTGTAGAAAGGAGTGCTCCTGAACCCGTCCACCCGTCTTTACCATTTCAGGAACTACCGGTAGGACTATCTTTACATTCCCATTCAACATGCGGATCTCTGGACTATCTATCTTCATCATTACATTTCTTCTGTTGCCGTTTTTCATGGACTTTACTGTGTGTGTTTTGTTGGTGCTTTGTTGTATTTAATGTGTAATCGCCGTAAGGGGAACAGGTGGTATCGTTGTTTTCATTACATTCTTTATTTGCTGTTTGATTACCGGTTTGCTTTGTTTTTGTCTCTGTTTGTGAGTGCATGCGGGTCGGCCCAAGGCTGGGTGCTGATCAGTCAGTACCGTACATTCGTTGAGCAGCCAGCTCATAACCACTGCCAGCCCCTTGTGAGCAGGAGGGCTGAACGCACTCCTAGAAGACGGCACGGACGCTCCTCAAAAAAACCCTCTTAAAAAACGCTGATATGATTCATGCGTATGATATGATTCTCGCGCATGATATGATTCTCTCGCAACGCTATGCATGTTTAAAAGCCTGAACAGCACCTGTCCTTTTAGGCCGATTGCTTTGTTTCTCTCTCCTCCCCCAGACATCCTCTGCTCATGTTGTGGTACCCTATGATGTTTGTCTATTCTTTAATCGAGAACTAACTGTATACTGAGCTTGTTTTACTTCTGAAAGAGACGTGTTTGTTTGAAGTGTTTGAATAAAATTCCTGTCTCTACAATCTCCTGTGTTTCTGTGCAATTCTGTGACCCAAACGTGACATCCTGCAGCCTCACTGTCCCTGGGATTGAGCTGCTGCACTAGACTAGCCTGCCAGCATCAGCGCTTACCTCTGTGTGCTTGCGTGCAGCCAGTTCAAGCGCAGTTGGCTCGGTGATTTACTGAATTTCATTAATGGCATCAGTTGCACCATGTACATATAATAATAGATTGTTACAGTAGTTTTCACAGTTCATTGGCAGTGTGTAAAATGATCAGTGTTGCAGTAATTGTGAAAATCTTTGCATGAAAAAAAATGTGTTCCATTAAAATTTCACTTTTTCTTTGTGAATTGTGACGTTTACTTAAAGTGCAGCAAAAAAGTATTTGGCATCCAGGGATGCATTAACCTCCAAGTATGTGGCAGTTTAAGGGTTAAAGTCCCAAGATGCCATCAAAACACCCTGCACCTTCTAAGGCTTCTGGCAATGAAAACGCGCTTGCATGAATTACAGTACATATAGTGGTAACATCGGTATTTTACATTCTAGCACTGCGGGTGATATATCAGTACAGTACTGTACAGTATATGGGTTTACCTTTACATTCTTTTTTTTAAAGTAATGTATTAAGCTGAGGTTGAAATGAAATTAAAGTGTTTTGGGGGCATATTTAGGGTTTAAACTATAAAAATAGCCATTTTTTTAATCACATCCATAATTCGCAGTTTTTCACAATTCGCGGGTGCTCTAGGAACATAACCCCCGCAAATTTTACTATATATTAAAATGTACCAAGCAGTTATATGGGAATAATGTTTTTGTGTTTCTTTTTAGCTATATTTTTATCTTGATTTTCATTCTACTTTTCTAGGTCTTCTATTTGTTTAATTAATCCATTATTTACTAATTAGTGGGTCTGACACTGAGGTAGTTGCAGCCTTTCATAGTTCAGTGTTGTTTGCCTGGGTGTCTGCTCTGCTCATTTTTAATTGTCATTAATAAGATACAATGAAGGGGGAAAACTGCACAGAGGAAGGACAAAATATAATTAAATCAACACAAGAGTGTTAAGCATTTAAATCTATAGAAAAAGCAGAAATATTTCTAAATGTCTTCTAAATGTAATAATCAGGCTGTCGTGCGTTTCTGAATGTAGAATAAGAGAAAAAAAAATTCCAGCTAATTAAATGAGATCAGTGTTATCAGGTGTTGTCGCTGATTAGGAATCTGGTTGGAACAAAAACCTGCAGCCACAGGGGGTCCCCAGAACCGAGTTTGGGAAGCACTGTTCTAAGGTATGGTTGCAGAGGACTGAGGTCTTTCCCAGAGGCACTAGGTGCAAGGCAGAAAACAGCTCTGGACAGGATGCCACTCCATCACAGAGAACACACACATAAGATACTTCAATCATATGGGCCGATTTAAACTCACCAATCAACCTAATGAATAAATTTGGGGCTGTGGGAGAAAAACCCGAATACCTGGAAGAAACCCTTCACAGACATAGGGAGAGCGTGTGGACTTAATATGGACTACATCAGGTGCAACCATGAAGGCCAGAATGAATGATTGAATAATTATGTAAAACTGAATCATTAAACACGTTGTGTATCTATGCTGTTTATTGTAAATGCTCTTGTAAAGCTCTTTATTAGCACTTAAAAGAAATGGCAAAAATAGCTCCTGTCCTCAAACCTTCCAAACTAGTAACAGCACATATTTAGACAGCTCAAATAAATGTCAGTCTGTATTACTTCACTCTTGCCTAATAGTTACTTCAAGGATAAAAGTTTTTTTTTAATATTGGATTGGTCTTCTTTAGCTCCACCAAGAACAAAGTTCCGTAGTTATCTGTTTCCTGGAGACCTAAGGCGAAAAGCAGATTGCTCCTTGATGTATTCCCACACTCAAATGCTTTCATTTCCAGACTTTATTAAAAGCAGTTAGCAGTCCCCCAATTACCAGTGTGGCGGGAAGCGTGGATCATTTGGAACTCATCACTTATTTAATTTGAAAGTTAGAGTGTGAATTGTTTCCTGCAATTCTCAAATCAAACAAGTGCAAATTTGCATTTGGTGTCTCAACCTCCTTTAGAGTTTAAAGATTTACTTATTATCCAAAAGGATACATGACCAGAACTTTGGTGATATAAGACAAAACTTTTCATTTATATGATAATTAAACTTAACAGCTGTTAGTGTTTTTTCTTTAAGCTTGTATTATTATAGAAATGAAATATTTAACTTTAGAACATTGTAAGATTTTGTTAACCTTAACTTGATTGAACATATAGTGTTGTTTTCTTCATTGTATAAGTTCAACTTGATTTTTTGAAATCTTATTTTTTTCAACTGAAATGAAAAAAGAAAGAAAATTTAAAGATGACAAACACATTGACCTGACAATAACTGTCTTTTTTTAACTATAAAGCAGTAAAATTATCAAAGAGGAAAAACAGAGAGAGCAAATGATTATCTGCATTCTTATTCAGTTTTACATTCGATAAGTCTGCTTTACTTAAAATGTAAAATCTATTAAGTAAAAATAAAAAAGTGTCACTTGAGCTTACTGGAGAGGATAAGAATGCGCAGAATACATGGAAGTGTGTGAAAGTTCCTCTTCAATTTTATTTTATTCTCTTAAAGCAAGCATGTCATTAACACAAATTCAGCGAGCCAAACTGCATATTTTAAAATATATAAAAAGAAACACACATAAACACAACACCGTACACTAGATGCTGAATATGTGACAAATGCATATACAGTAGATATTTGCCTTTATTCTCATATCTTGCAGTTTCTTAAATTCTTGATTCTACTATTGATGATGATATACATATACACATATTTTACGTAAAGTAAAATAAACTGAAGAATACCAACTGGCAATAAAGAAGAGGAAAGCAAAAGTGGAATGTAATCAAATTGATAAAATTAAAGAAAACAAACCAATGCAGGCCCCTTAATCCCCAGGAAAAGAAACAGCCAATTGGCCAGCCAGACCCCAGCTGGTCTTTCTATAGTATACTACAGTGCATTTTAGCTTTGTTTTTTCATTAAGGATATTTTTCAGAAGTAATAAAGCATTGATTAAATTTTCAAAACAATGGTTTATTGTTCTAAAAAAAAAATGGAATCAAATGATCTTAGTAGACTGATCTTTCATTCATGTGTTTTTGTGTATTTGTTGCTTTTTTAATGCGAGGCTTCCATTTCAGAGGTTTATTTTTCATTTTGATTTAGTTTTACAAATTTTATTTTCATTTATGCCATGGTTTTCTTCATTTACGCCATACAGGTTAGAACTGTCACACAACTGCAGTTGTCTTGTTGATGACATCATGAAGGTGATGCTATAAATACTTGACAGTCACTAAATTTGTTATCCCCTGGTGGATACACAGTGTGCAAAAAGTTCTCTTATTATAGTTAGCATCTTTTCAAAGTATGGCTTAGTGCTAGGTTTGTGCTTCTGTATTGACTTTGCTTTGCTTTACACTATTGATTAGTGTCTAGTCCTTTTGGATTTTGCTTCAGTTTTTGATTTTCTAGTTTTGACCTTTTGCCTTCTCTGACTACGTTTCATTTACCATCTCCTGGTTAACTTTTAATTCTCTCAGTAGTATTCAGACACATACTGTGCCTCAGTGTAACTTAGTGGTCTTCTGTTGTTTATAAAATGTGTTATATTCTTATTTTGTGGCATATTTAACAAGACGCATCAATGAAGGGTTGGATGTCCTTCAGGATCAGATGCAGTAGCACTATCACTACTAAATAACAGTTTAAATAACCAGAACACCTGGATCAGCAAATTGAAAATTATGATATTGATGGTGATGAAACCGTTCTGTCATTTGCCTGGGTGTCTGCTCGGCTTGGTAGTTATTGTCATTATTATGATACAATTAAGTAAGCAGACACTACAGAAAAAGAGACTTGAGAACTTAACACTATGACAGCAATATAAATATTTCTTAATTTCATATGAATTTGAATCTCATACTGCTTCTGTTTTTAAATACATAGTAAGAAAGAAAAAAGACAGATGATTAAGCAATGAGATTAATTAGAGATAAAATGACCCACTTACTGTAAAACAAAAATCTGCAGCCTGTGAAACTGTGTGAAACAGGCCACTGCTCCTGCACATTTTTTTCCAAAACAAGAAATTGCAGCTCACTGCCACTTCTTAAAGTCAGTCAGGTTAGATTACGTCAGGTTAGGTACGCCAATGAGGAGGCACAAGTGATTATGTAAGTGTGCCTAGTCAGCAACTAATGCCTGATTCTGCCATGACAGGCTCCATGTTCCCTACATGCATATATTGGGCTAAACAAGTTAAGAACATGAATAAAGGACATTGCTGAATTGGTCTGTTATGAATGGTTGTGTGAGTGTGCCCTACAAAGGCACCCAGCATTAATAAGCTTTACCTCCTCATTACCCTGTAATGCATGTTCAGAAAATGGATAAGTGATAGAACTGATAAATAATTTGTGAAAATTGTAATCATAAATGTGAGTTTGGGGGGGGGGGGGGGGGGCACACATTTAAGAAAGTATTTAGAATTGGCAAAGACACCACCCTTATCTATTCATGAGAGACTGCTAGTTATTAATCATCCATTGATAACAATGCTGTTAATGACAGCATAGTTAGTAACAGCTGATTAGCTCTTAAAACAGAATAATGCTCACAGGAATAATGGAATGAAATTGAGGTGCCCCTCACAATTTAGAACTCTTGTGAATGTGCAAATATGACTTTGTGAGTTAACTACATGACTGAATATAAATCACTGACCAAAGTAATTTTAAAAAATAGCCAGTTCAAAGAAGTGTTTAGCATGTATGCTGTTTAGGGATTAGTGTGCGATTGTAAATAACACTTTTTATTATTCTGTACAATATTTTGGACTCTTTACATGTGGTCTGTGACAAAGTGATCTCTGGAAGGTGGCCTTTCACAGTGCATCATTTAGGCGAAATTGTGTTAATTTTGTATGTAAGGACAGGAATGAAATATGTAATTTTTGTTGCCAACTTTCTAAATCAAATGATTGTAGAAACTTCTCTCACAGCTTCTTTTATTGCCTTAAGTTCTTTTAGTTGAGTATATTTTCAAAATCTACATGTATTTTGAAAAGATTTCTTTGTGGTGCAAATGTGTTTAAAAATAAACCCTGACTACAAATTTCCAGCCTTGAGTAATATATTTGCTACCAGAAATGCTTAATATGGTTACACAGTAAGTACTGAAAGAAGTCTTTGGCTGCTAGAATGATTTTGCTAATTTATGGTTATAAATGAACTTAAACTTTTCCTAAGAGGCATTTTATTTAAAAAAACATGTATTATACTATACAAAATACACAATAACAGATTCATAATTTTAAAGCAGAAAAAAAGAGGAAAAAATCTGAAGCCAGCAGTGGAAACGACTGATGTATATTTGAGTGTTTTTCCAGATAAAGTGGCAGTGTTGTGTATAAAAATTATGGAGTACCTCTGAATATCAACATGCATGGATCTTTCATTGTATTCCAGTCATCCTATTATTCCCTTTTTACTTCTATCTCCTATTTTCATCAAACCCATTGCAGTATTATCTTTTAACTCTTCAACTTCCCTGCATCATTAGTAGGTTATTAACATCCTAAAAACAATCTTGATCAGTTTGTAGATACATTCCCATACCCAACAATCAAAAATACTGCATTTCCATGTTTTCCCATAAGATGGTGTCTTAGTGATCACTTCACTGATGAACAAATGGATATAATGTATGTACAGACTTGGCACGATGCCGATGCCGCCACACGCTTGGCCCGCTGGTATCCCTCAGCTGCCTCTGGAGTCACACTGGTCTACCAGACCAGGACTGTTTCTTCAGCTTGACGGCCTCTCGAACCTTAGGTGTCCACTACTGGGTTTGTGGATTGCCGCCACGAGAGGCACGGACAACCTTGCGGCCACAGCTCTGTTCTGCTGCTTCGACAATGGAGGCTCGGAACATGGCCCATTCAGATTCAATGTCCTTTGCCTCTCTCAGAATGAGGTTGAAGTTCTGCTGGAGGTGGCAGGTAAAGATCTTTCTGACCAGTTCCTCCGCCAGACATTCCCAGCAGACCCTCATTATTCGTTGGGGTCTGCCTGGTCTGTTTGGCAGCGTCTTCCGCCATCTGATCCAACTTACCACCAGGTGGTGATCAGTTGACAGCTCAGCCCCTCTCTTTACCCGAGTGTCCAAGACATAAGGTTGCAGATTCGATGACACGATTACAAAGTCGATCATTGAGCTGCGACCTTGGGCATCCTGGCACCAAGTGCACTTATGGACACCCTTATGCTCGAACATGGTGTTTGTTATGGACAATCCATGGCCAGCACAGAAGTCCAACAACTGAACACCACTCGAGTTTAGATCAGGGAGGCCATTCCTCCCAATCACACCTCTCCACGTTTCACTGTCATTGCCGACGTGAGCGTTTAAGTCTCCCAGCAGGATGATAGAGTCCCCAGGAGCTGTGCCTCACAGCGCCTCTTCCAGGGACTCCAAAAAGGCCGGGTACTCTGAACTGCCATTCGGCGCATAAGCGCAAACAACAGTCAGAGTCCTTCCCTCAACTCGAATGCATAGGGAAACAACCCTCTCGTCCAACGGGGAGAACCCCAACATGCAGGCCTCGAGCCGGGGGGCCATAAGCAAGCCCACCCCTGCCCAATGCCTCTCACCAGCAGCAACTCCAGAGTGGAACAAAGTCCAGCCTCTCTCAAGAGGAATGGTTCCAGAGCCCAGACCATGTGTAAAGGTGAGCCTGATTATACTGTATCTAGCCGGTACCTCTCAAACTCTTGCACCAGTTCAGGCTTCTTCCCCGCCAGAGAGGTAACATTCCATGTCCCAAGAGCCAGTTTCGGCAACCGAGGGTCGGAACTCTAGAGTTCCTGCCTTCGGCTACTACCCATATCGCATTGCACCCGACCCCTATGGCCTCTCTTGCAGGTGGTGGGCCCACAAGAGAGCGGAACCACGTTGCTCCCTTGGGCTGAGCCGGCTGGGCCCCGTGGTTGAAGGTCTAGCCACCAGGCACTCGCCAGCGAGCCCCTCCCCCAGGCCTGGCTCCAGGGTGGGACCCCAGGTACCCTTTCCCAGGCAAGGGAAACGCCGATCCTTGGTTTAACTCCATATGGGGTCTCAGTCTGGATCTTCACCTCAGACCTGTTTGCCTTGGGAAGCCCTACCAGGAGCATGTAGCTCCCGACAAAATAGCTCCGAGGATCACTAGACCGTGCAAGCCCTTCTGCCACGGCAAGGCATCGATCCAATATTATAATAATAATAATAATTATATAATAATAATAATAATAACTGCCTTACATTAACAACACAATACGTAACAGGGAATTGGTGGTTTGAACTTGAACGTAATGTGGTCATGTCATATGGTGCATACAACCACCCCAAAATGAAGCACCCGCTGCTTGTCTGCTTTGCTTTCTTCAATTCATACAGCCACATTTAATTCTAAAAGTCATAAATATTATCTAAGGCTGGCTCAACTTCCAAATTATTCAAAAGAAGAATGAGTGATAGAGTGTGTATGAATAGCAGACTGCTAGTCCTCCTTTAACTTTTATGCATTCATATTTAGCAGTTTATTTTATCTTGAGCCTAATGCAAGTTCAATGGGTGAAGTGGCTAGGGATCTACACTTTCGCAATGTACTGATGCCTTTTCTCATGCTGGTTCCTGCCTTGAACCTGATGTGGATCGGGTAAATTTGCAGTCTTCATGACTTGGAGTTGGATTGAATGACTTTGAGAATGTTATGCAATGTTTTGATTTTATTCTTATTTTCTTAAAGAGTCTTTTTGTTCTGAGTATATATATATATATAAAATAAAATGCCTTATCAGAAACAAAGTGAAGATCCATCCATCCATTATCCAACCCGCTATATCCTAACTACAGGGTCACGAGGGTCTGCTGGAGCCAATCCCAGCCAACACAGGGTGCAAGGCAGGAAACAAACCCCGGGCAGGGCGCCAGCCCACCGCAGCAAAATGAAGATACATTTTAATATGTCTGTTCTGTTTTTTTTCTGAACAACTGCAAATCCCAAAGCTACATTTTCTACACTAGTGTTGATATAAACATCTATGTGATGTGGAAAAGAAAAATTTTGCTGGACATATGTCAGACTGTAACGCTGTTACTGGCAGCCCCTTTTCTCCAGCTTGAAATAAAAGGGCTGTTTTCCACTTGAAGGAACTTGTTGATTAAAGCTGTCTTCTGTAAAGAGAAAATGAAGGCAGCATTAAGGAACCTCAGAACATGAAAGACTTGCTTAATTTGAGTCAATAAGCCAATCTGTTGCTAAGAATTATTACTAGTTGAGTTCTAAACAATATATATCAAGATGAGGAGTGACTGGCTACAACAAGTAAGAGAATCACTAAGATGGCACAGTCAAGGTTTAGCAGCATAGCAACCTACCACATGTTGTAATCAATAACAGATGGGTTTTGCCAAAATAAAATAGATGACACCTGCTGGAATTATAGACCAACAGATCACACTATTTACACAGGCATCATCTGTATACAGTACAGTGATCCCTCGCTATATCACGCTTCGCCTTTCGCGGCTTCACTCTATCGCGGATTTTATATGTAAGCATATTTAAATATATATCGCGGATTTTTTGCTGCTTTGCGGATTTCTGAGGACAATGGGTCTTTTAATTTCTGGTACATGCTTCCTCAGTTGGTTTGCCCAGTTGATTTCATACAAGGGACGCTATTGGCAGATGGCTGAGAAGCTACCCAACTTACTTTTGTTTCTCTCTCTCTCTTTCTCTTGCGCTGACTTTCTCTGATCCTGACGTAGGGGGTGTGAGCAGGGGGGCTGTTCACACACCTAGACGATACGGACGCTCGTCTAAAAATGCTGAAAGAGTTGCTACCTTCTGTGTGCAGCTGCTTCGTGAAGCGACATGCTGCACTGTGCTTGGCATACTTAAAAGCTCAAAGGGCACTTATTGATTTTTCACTGTTTGTTTTCCTCTGTCTTTGTCTCTCTCTCTCTCTCTCTCCCTGCTCCTGGGGGGGGTCGTTGTGAGCTGCCGCCTTCAACAGCTTTGTACTGGCGGTGCTTCGCATACTTAAAAGCAAAACAGCCCTATTGATTTGTTTGGTTTTCTCTCACTTTCTGACAGACTCTGCTCCTGACGCGCACTCCTTTGAAAAGGAAGGTATGTTTGCATTCTTTTAATTGTGAGACGGAACTGTGATCTCTGTCTTGTCATGGAGCACAGTTTAAACTTTTGAAAAAGAGACAAATGTTTGTTTGCAGTGTTTGAATAACGTTCCTGTCTCTCTACAACCTCCTGTGTTTCTGCGCAAATCTGTGACCCAAGCATGACAATATAAAAATAACAATATAAACATATGGTTTCTACTTCGCGGATTTTCTTATTTCGCGGGTGGCTCTGGAACGCAACCCCCGCGATGGAGGAGGGATTACTGTACATATTTGTGTGTATATATTTATATATATATATATATATATATATATATATATATATATATATATATATATATACACACACACACACTGCCTGGCCAAAAAAAAAGTCGGCACCAAAAAAAAAGGTCACACACTCTAATATTTTGTTGGACCACCTTTACCTTTGATTACGGCACACATTCACTGTAGCATTGTTTCGATAAGCTTCTGCAATGTCACAAGATTTAGTTCCATCCAGTGTTGCATTAATTTTTCACCAAGATCTTGCATTGATGATGGTAGAGTCTGACCGCTGCGCAAAGCCTTCTCTAGCACTGTAAAAGATTCTCAATGGGGTTAAGGTCTGGACTCTGTGGTGGCCAATCCATGTGTGAAAGTGATGTCTCATGCTCCCTGAACCACTCTTTCACAATTTGAGCCCCATGAATCCTGGCATTGTCATCTTGGAATATGCCCGTGCCATCAGGGAAGAAAAAATCCATTGATGGAATAACCTGGTCATTCAGGATTTTTTTCCGGCCACATTTCTTTCTCGAAGACGATGGGTCCCCACTATCCTTCCAGTTTTTAATAATGCGTTGGACAGTTCTTAACCCAATTTTAGTAGTTTCTGCAATCTCCTTAGATGTTTTCTCTGCTTGATGCATGCCAATGATTTGACCCTTCTCAAACAGACTAACATCTTTTCCACGACCACGAGATGTGTCTTTCGACATGGTTGTTTAAGAAATGAGAAGCAACTCATTGCACCAGTTGGGGTTAAATAACTTGTTGCCAGCTGAAAGATAATCGCCCATGCAGTAATTATCCAATAGGAGGCTCGTACCTATTTGCTTAGTTAAATCCAGGTGGCGACTTTTTTTTTGGCCAGGCAGTATATATAATATATATATATATAGCCGGGACGCTCCTGCATTGTATCTTCAAGGGGAGCAGCCCCGGACGGTGCAATATCTCCCACTGGATGCTAGATGGCCGCCCCCCTGGGTTGGAGAAGTGTCTTGGGCTCCCACAGGGCTCCACGGGAATTGGAGTTGGATGCAGCCCTGTTGGGTCCCGCAGGCACCGCCAGGGGGTGCTGTAGCTGGGACTCCTGCGCCCCTGTGGGCCACATATGCACCACACTCGGAATTGCAGCCGGCACAAGCCAATCAAGCACCTGGAGCACTTCCGGGTGAATTATAAAAGGGGCCAGCAGCCACCACTCAAAAAGCCAGAGTTGGGAGGTGGAG